>NW_016908838.1:25904-33527 GCF_001483705.2 Eufriesea mexicana | reverse complement strand
TGGTAATGTTACGGTTGGTTAGGATAGGAGAGGATAGTTTTGTCTTTAGTGCTGCAGACTGCTGCATGGAGGATTCCTGCGCCCTGAAGTGCTCTAATATTTTCAGCTTGGCTCTGGCAAGGCCAGAAAGATTGGTCTCGGCACGCTACGTTCAGCCATGTTACGTTCGGTTACGTTGGCTTAGGCATCGTTTGGCAATGATAGCCTTTACCTTGTGCTGTACACTGATATTTGGCGGATTTCTGCGCTCTACTGTGCTCTAGTATGTCCTGCGTGGCTCTGGGGAGTGCAGCAATAGCGTTCTCGGCACGGAGGGTTGAGTCAGGCTATGTTTGGCAATGTTCCTTTGGTTTGGGCTCGGCTCGGGTACAATTGACTTTTCTGATATACAATGCGATTCTATGGAACTCTGCGTTCTACTCACCACTAATATGTTCTGCTTTACTCTATGGATACCAGCAGTGGTGGTCGCGGCACGTTAGATTGAGTTAGGTTACGTTTGGTCATGTTACGATGGGTTAGGTTAGGAGAGGATAGGTTTGTCATTTGTGATATAGTCTTCTATTACTTGTATTTCTGCGCCCTATGGTTCTCTCATATTCTCAGCATGCCTCTGGGAAGACCAGCAGTGTTGACCTCGGCACGTTATGTTGAGTCAGGTTACGTTCGGTTAGGCTGGGTTAGTCTAATTTTGGTTGGAACATCTCCAACTTTGCGCTGTACACTGCTATTCGATGGATTTCTGCGCTCTACTGTGCTCTGATATGTCCTGCTGGACTCAGCGGAGGGCAAGGCTAGCGGTCTCGGTACTTACGGTTGTGTTAGGCCATGTTAGGTTTTGTTCTGTTGGTCTGTGGTATGTTTGAGTCGCTCCGACTTTTCTGATATACGCTGTGACCCAATGGATTTCTGCGCTCTACTAGCCAATGTTGTGTCCTGCTTGGATCTGTGGAGGCAAGCAATAGCTTTACCGGCACGTCAGGTTTTGTTAGGATACGCTTCGCCATATTATGGTTGTAAGGATAGGGGAGGATAGCTTTGACTTTACCACTATTGTCTGCTATTAGGTGGATTCCAGCGCTATAGATTTCTCCAATATTTTGTCCTTGGCCCTGGCATGGCGAGCAAGAGCAGCCTCGGCACGTTATGATGAGTCTGTCTACGTCCGGTTGGGCTTTGTTAGGCCTCGTTTGTTAAGGAAAGCTTCATTTCTTGTGATGTACAGAACTGTTATGTGGATTTCTGCGATCTACTGTGCTCTAGTATGTCCCGCTTGGCTCTGGGGTGTGCAGCAATAGCGGTCTCGGCACGTCAGATTGGGTTACGCTACGTTCGGTTATGGCACGTTTGGATAGGTTACTTGCGGATAGCTTTGACTTTAGTGCTATAGTCTGCCATTAGGTGCATTTCTGCCACATACAGTGCTTTAATATCTCTGGCTCGGCTTTTGGAAGGCCAGGAATAGTGGCCTCAGCGCGTTACGTTGACTCAGGATACGTACGGTTCGGTTGAGATAAGCAATATTTGGTAAGGATACGTTTAAATTTTGTGCTGTACGCTGCTATTCGGTGGATTTCTGCGCACTATTGCGCTCTAGTATATCCTGGTTTGCTCTGGGGAGGGCAGCAATAGCGGTCTCGGCATGTTGATTTTCGTTAGGCTATGTTTGGTTACGTTCTGTTGGCCTGGGTTAGGTTTGGGTAGCATAGTACTTTTCTGATATACGCTGCGATTCTACGGATTTCGGCGTCCTGCTCCCCACTAACGTGTTCCTCTTAACTCCGTGGAGGCCAGCAATAACGGTGGCGGAATGGTGGATAGAGTGGCGTTACGTTTGGTTATGTTCGGTTTGGTTAGGTTAGGAGAGGTAGCTCTGACATTGGTGGTATAGTCTCCTATTATGTGGGTCTCTGCGCCCTACAGGGCTCCAACATTTTCGGCTTGGCTCTGGCAAGGCCGGCAACGGTGGCCACTGCAGGATACGTCGAGACACGTTACGTTCGGTTTGGTTGGGCCAGGCTTAGTTTGGTCAGGATTTCTTTAACTTTTTTGCTGTAAACTGCACTACGTCCGATTTCTGCGCTCTTGTGTGCACTAGTTTGTCCTGCTTGGCTCAGAGGAGGCCACAAATAGTTGTCGCGGCACGTCAGTGTAAGATATGATACGCTCGGTTATGTTACGGTTCTCCTGGATACGAGAGTATAGCTATGCCTATAGTGCTATGGTCTGCTATTAGGTGCATTGTGCTCCCTACAGTGTTCCAATATTTTCTGCTTGGCACTGACAAGGCCAGAAATAGTGGTTTCCGCACCCAATGATGACTCAAGTTTCGTTCGCATAGGTTGGGTTACAGTTATGTTTTGTCATGGTCGCCTTAACTTTTGTGCTGCACCCTGCTCCTCATAGCGTTTCTGCGCTCTACGGCGCTCTTGTATGCTCTGCTTGGCCCTTAGGAGCCCAAACATTGTGGTCTCGGCACGTTGTGTTGAGTCAGGAGACTTCGGTTTTGTCGGCTTAGGATAGGTTTGGTCACGTTAACTTGAACTCTTGTGCTGTGCACTGCTATTTGATGGATTTCTGTGCTCTACTGTGCTCTAGTACGTTCTTCTTGGTTCTGGGGTGCAGCAGTAGCTGTCTCAGCACGTTAGTTTGATTTACGCTACGTTTGGTTATGATCTGCTGGCTTTGGTTACGCTTGGGTTGCTTTGACTTTGCCGATATGCATAGCAATTTTATTGATTTCTGCGTTCTACTCTCAACTAACGCGTTCCGCTTGACTCTGGGGCGGCCAGCCGTAGTGGTCGCCGCACGTTACTTTCTCTCATGCTACATTTGGTTATTTTACGTTTGGTTAGGTTCGGAGAGGATAGCTTTGACCTTAGTGCAGTAGTCTGCTCTCAGGTGAATTTCTGCTCCCTACAGTTCTTTAACATTTTCAGCCCGTCTCTGGGAAGGGCAGCAATAGTTGTCTCGGCGCGTTAAGTTGGGTCAGTTACGTTCGGTTAGGTTGGGTCATGCTAAGTTTGGTTAGTGTAGCATTAACATTTGCTGTGTACACATCCATTCGGTGGACTCCTGCGCCCTACTGTGCCGTAGTATATCCTGCTTGACTCTTTGGAGGGCAGCAATTGCGGTCTCGGTTCGTTAGGTAGAGATAGGCTACGTTTACCTATGTTCTGTTGGTTTGGGTGAGGTTTGGGTAGTTTTGACTATTCTGATATGCACTGCATTTCTCTGGATTTCTGCGTTCTACTCTCCACTAGTGTATTCCGCTTGGCTCTGTGAAGGCCAGCAATAGTCGTCGCGGCACGATAGGCTGTGTTGGGCTACACCTGGTTATGTTACGTTTGACTTGGTTAGGGGAGGTCAGCTTTGTCTTTAGCGCTATAGTCTGCTATGAGGTGTATGTATGCGCCGTACAGTGCTGTAATATTTTCAGCTTGGCCCTAGGAATGCCAGCGATAATTGTCTCGGCAAGTTCAGTTGAGCCTTGTTACGTACGATTGGGTTTCGGTTAGGCTAAGTTTGGTTAGGATATTTTTAACTTGGTGATATACACTGCCATTCGGTGGATTTCTGCGCTCTACTGTTCTCTAGTATGTCCTACTTTACATTGGGGAGGGCAGCAATATCGGCCTGGGCACGTGAGTTTAAGTTAGGCAATGTTTGGTCATTTTCCGTCCTTTTGGTTAGCTATGACTTTTCTGATGTACAACGCGATCCTATGGATTTCTGCGTTCTACACTCTGCTAATGTGTTCTGCTTTGCTCCGCGGCGGCGAGCAATAGTGATCGCGGTAGGACAGCTTGGGTTAGGTTACCCTTGTTTATGTTACGAGTGGTTAGGTTAGGAGATAATAGCTTCGCCTTTAGTGCTATAGTCTGATATTAGGGGGATTTCTGGGCCCACCAGTGCTGTAGCATTATCAGCTTGGCTCTGTGATGCCAGCGGTAGTACTCTCTGCACGTTACGTTGAGTCACGTTACGTTCGGTAACGTTGGGTTAGGCTAAGTTTGGTTAGGATAGCTTTTTCTTTTCTGTTGTGAACTGCTATTCGGAGGAATTCTGCGCTCTGCTGTGCTCTAGTATGTCGTGCTTGGCTCTGGGGGGGGGCAACAATAGCGGCTTCTGCACGTTCGGTTAAGTTAGGTTTGGTTAGGTAAAGTTAAGTTAGATTAGGTTAGATTTGTTTGGGGTAGGTATAGGATATCTTCGGCTTTTGAGCCGGACAATGAAATGCGGTGGATTTTGCGCTCTACTGTGCTCTAGTATGTTCCGCTTGGTTCTGGGGAGGCCAGTAATAGTTGTCTCGGCATGTTAGGTTGTGTCAGGCTACGCATGGTTTGGTTATGTTAGCCTGGGCTTTTTATGGATAGATATGACTTTTGTGGTGCACACTGATATTCGGCGGATTTCTACGCTCTAGTGCGGTCTAGTATAATCTACTCGACACTGGGGAGGCCAGTAATCGTGGTCGTGGCGCTTTATTTCCAGCTATGTTAAGGTACGAATTGTTACGTTTGGATATGTTGGGAGGGGGTACCTTCGACTATTGTGCTATGCACTGCGATTCTATGGATTTCTGCGCCCTACTCTCCTCTAATACGTTCTACTCAGCTTTGTGGAGGGCAGTAATATTGGTCTTGGCACATCAGGATGAGCTAGTTTGCGTTTGGCTACGTTACGTTTGGTCAGGATAGGAGAGGATAGCTTAGACTTTTGTGCCATACTCTGCTATTCGGTGGATTTCTACACAATACGTTGACCTGCTATAATCTGTTCGACTCTGTTGTGGCCAGTAATAGTGACCTCGGGCCGCTATATTTGGTTAGGTTACGTTTGGCTAAGTTAAGTTAGTCTTTGTTGGGTTTGGATAGATATGACTTTCGTGGAACACACTGATATTCGGTGGATTTCTACGCTCTACGTTGCTCTAATATACTCTGCTCGACTCTCGGGATCCGAGCAATAGCGGTTTGGCACGTTAGGTAGAGTTTGATTACGTTTGGTAATGCTACGTTTGGTTATGTGCGGAGAAGATAGTTTTGACTTTTGAGCTTTGGGCGACTGTCAGGTGGATTCCTACGCTCTACGTTGTTCTACTATACTCTGCTCGCCTCTGGCGACGCCAGTAATAGTGTATACGTCTCGTTAGGCTGAGTTAGGCTGCGTATGGTTAGTTATGTTACGTTTAGTTATGGTTGCATAGATTTAGCTTCCGTGGTTTTCACTCTTTTTCGGCGGATCTCAGATCTCTACTGTGCTCAAACATACTCTGCTCGAATCTGTGAAGGCCAGCAATAGTGGCCGCGGCAAGTTAGGTTCAGTCAGTCCTCGTTTGATAAGTTTTGGTTGGTTTAGGTTAGTTTACGATATCTCTGACCTTTGTGTGATGCTCCGCAATTTGGTGGCTGCCTGCTCTCTACTGTGCTCTAGTATATTCTGCTTGACTCTGGGAGGTCAGCAATTGTGATGTAGGCACGTTCGGTCGAGATAGTTTCGTTTGCATATGCTACGTTTGGCTAGGAGAGGAGAGGGTAGTTGTCACTTTTGTGCTTTACACTGCTATTCGGTGGATTTTTGCTCTCTACAGCGCTCTACCAAACCATGCTCGACACTCGAGAGGCCAGCAATGGTTGTCGCTGCACGTTAGGTTGTGTTAGATTACGTCCGGTTTGGTGTGGTTTCGGTATGTCAGGTGAGAGCACCTTTGACTTTTGTGCTACGCGCTGCTGTTATATGGGCTTCTGCTCTCTTCTGTGCGCTATCACACTCTGCTTGTCTTTCTGGACGCCAGGAGTAGTGCTCGCCGCCCGTCAGGTTGAGCTATGTTCCGCTTGGTTAGGTTAGGACAGGGTAGCTTTGACTTTCACGTTGCACACTGATATCCTGTTTCTCTCCGCGCTCTACCGTGCCCTATCATATTCTGCTTAGCAATGTGGAGGCCAGCAATAGCGGTATCGGCACGTTCGGTTGTGTTAGATTGCGTTTGGTTACACTGAGTTTGGATAGGGTAGGATAGGATAGCATTGACTTTTGTGCTATACACTGCTGTTCGGAAGATTTCTACGCTTTACGTTGTTCTACTATACTCTGCTCGACTCTGGGTAGCCAGTAATAGTTGTCTCGGACCGTTACATCGAGGTAGGTTGCGTTTGGATACATTACTTTTGTTTGGGATATGTTTGGATAAATTTGACTCTCGTGTCACACGCTGCTTTTCGGTGAACTTATACGCTCTCCTGCCCTCCAGTATGTTCTGCTTGGCTGTGGGGAAGCTAGTAATAGTCATCTCGGCACGACAAGTTGAGATGGGTTACGTAGGTTAGGCTACGCTGTCTCTGGATATGTTTCGATAACTTCGATTTTTCTTCTATACACTTCAACCCTATCGACTTCTGCGCTCTACACTCCTCTATTATGCTCCACTTGGCTCTGTGCAGGTCAGAAATACTGGTCGCGTCACGATAGGGAGGATTAGGTTAAGTTTGGTTACGTTACGTTTGGTTAGGTTAGGATATGATAGCTTTGACTTTGTGCTGTACACTGCTATTTGAGTTTCTGCGCACTAGTGTACTGTAGTATGTCCAGCTCGGCTCTGGCGAGGCCAGCAATTGTGGCCACGGCGCGCTAGGTCGAGTTATGTTCTCTTGGCTTGGCTAGGTTAGAATAGGTTTGGTTAGGATAGCTTTGACTCTTGTGATATGCACTGCTATTAGTTCCATATCAGTGCACTGCATTGCTCTACTAGCATCACCTTGTCTCTGTGGAGGCCAGCAACAGTGGTCGTGGCACGTATGGCTCAGTTAGTTAACGTTTGGTTAGGTTAAGTGAGATCTAGTTTGGTTAGGATGACTTCAACTTTTGCGCTGTACACTGCTATTCGGTGGATTTCTGCCCTCTACATAGATCTATAATACCTTGCTCGACACTCGTAATGCGGGCGATAGTTCTCCTGGTCCGTTAGGTTGTGTTTGGTTACGTTTGGCTACCTTATGGTAGCATGGGTAAGATATGGATGGCTTTGATTTTTCTGCTATACACTGCGATTCTATGAATATCTGCGACGTGCTCTCCTCTAACGTTTCCTGGATGGCCCAGGAGGGGCCAGAGATAGTGGTCGCGGCTCGCTAGATTGAGTTAAATTACGCTCGGTTGTGTTAGGTTTGGTTAGGTTGGATTGGGATGGCTTTGACCTTTGTGGTATACACTGCAATTCGGTGGATTTCAGCGCTCTACTGCTCTCTAGTGCACTATGTTTGGCTTTGGAGAGGACAGTAATTGTGGTCTCGGCACGTTAGGTTGAGATGGATAACGTTCTGTTATACTACGTTTGGTTAAGTTAGGATGGGGTAGCTTTGACTTTTACGCGATACACCGATATTTAGTGGACTTCGGCGCTCTACGTTGCTCTAGTGTGCGCAGCTTGTCTCTGGGGGGCCAGCAATATTATTCTCGCCACGTTATGTTTAGCTATGTTACGCTTGGCTTAGCCAGGTTAGGACAGCTTAGGTTAGGATATCTATGACTTTTGTGTCACAAGCTGCAGTGCGACGGATTACTGCGCTCTACTCTTCTCTAGCATGTTCTGGTTGGCTCTGGGAAAGCCAGCAATGGTGGCCT
>NW_016908838.1:10041-24997 GCF_001483705.2 Eufriesea mexicana | reverse complement strand
TGTGTGCTATCGCACTCCGCTTGTCTTTGAGGACTCCAGGAGTAGTGCCTTCGGCACTATAGGTTGGGTTTTCTTACGTTTGGCAAGGTTACGAGTGGTTACGTTTGGTTGGGATGGCTTTTACTTTTGTGTTATATAATGGTGTTCCGTGGATTCTTGCGCTCTAAACAGCTCTGATATGTTCTGATTGTCTCTGGGTAGGCCAGCAGTAGCGGCCTCGGCACGTTCCGTTTAGTTATTCCACGTTCGGTTAGGTTAGGATAGGATATCCTTGACTTTTGTGCTATACACTGCTATTTGGTGGCTTCCTGCGCTCTACCGTGATCTAGTGTATACTGCTTGGCTCTGGGTAGGCCAGCAATGGTGGTTTCGCACCTTAGTTTAATTTAGTATGCATTTGGTTATACTACGTTTGGATACCGTAGGATAGGATATCTTTGACATTTCTGCTATACAACGCTATTCGGCGGATTTCTATGCTCCACGTTGACCTACTAAACCCTACTTGGCTCCGGGGTGGACAGCAATAGTGGTCTCGGACCGTTAGAATACGTAAGGATACGTTTGGTTACGTTGTGTTAGTTTGGCTATGTTCGAATAGATGTGGCTTTCGTTGTATACACTGTTATTCGGTGGATTTCCGCGGTCTACTGTGCTCTACTATGCTCCACTCGTCTCTCGGGATTTCGGCAATGGCGGTCGTGCCTCCATAGTTTGAGTTAAGTTACGTTTGCTTAGGTTAGGTTAGGCTAAGTTTGGCTAAGTTACCTCCGAGTTTCATGCTATACACAGTTATTCGGTGGATTCCTGCATTCCACTGTGCGCAACTCTACTCTGCTAGAACCCGGAGAGGCCCGCAATACTGGTCGCGGCACGTTACGTTGAGCCTTATTACGTTAGATAAGGCACGATTAGTTAAGTTAGGGTGCTTTCGGTTATATTACGTTTGTATATGTTAGGAGAGGATATCTTTGACTTTAGCGCTGTATACAGCTATTTGGTTGATTTCGTCGCTCTACGTTGCCCTACTATACCCTGCTCGACTCTAGGGATGCTAGAAATAGCTGTCGTGGCGCGTTAGGTTGAGTTATCTTACGTTCGGTTGCGTCAGGTTAGGCTATGTTTGGTAAGGGTAACTTTGACTTTCGTGCTACACACAGTTACACGGTGGATCCCTGCTGCCCACTGTGCTCTATTCTAAGCTGCTAGACTTTTGGGAGGCCAGCAGTAGTGGTCGCGGCAGGATACATTCAGCTTTGCCACGATAGGATAGGTTACGTTTGCTTGGGTTAGGTTTGGATATATTTGACTTTTCTGCTGTACACTGCGATCCTATGTTTCTCTGCGCCCTACACACCTCTAATATATTCTGCTTGTCTCTGGCGTGGCCATCAATAGTGGTGGTGGCACGTTGGGTTGAGCTTGGATACGTACGGTTGTGTTACGGTAGGTTAGGTTAGGAGAGGGTACTTTCGCCTCTTGTGCTACATACTGCTTTTCGGTGGATTTCTCCGCTCTACTGTGCTCTAACGTGCTCTGCTTTCCACTGTGATGGACATAAATATGGGCCGCGGCATGTTATGTTATGTTAGCTTACGTTTGGTTGGTTTATGTTTAGTGTTTGCATGGGTAAGGTTCGGATATCACTGATTTTTCTGCTATACACTGCGAGTCTTCGGATTCCTGCGCCCTACTCCACTACAATAAGCTCTGCATGGCCCTGGGGTGCCACCAATAGTGGTCGCGGCCCGTAAGGCTGTGTTGGATTACGTTTGGCTTGGATAAGTTGCGTTGGGTGAGGACGGTATAGCTGTGATTCTTGAGCTACACGCTGTATTTCTGTGGGCTTCTGCGCCCTGTTGTGCGCTGTTGCCCCCTGCTTTTCTCCGACTGCCAGGAATGGTGCCCGCGGCACGTTACGTAGGGTAATGTTACGTCTGGTTTGATTAGGTTAGGATATGTTAGGTTAGGATATCTCTGACTTTTGTGCTAAACACTGCAGTGCGTTGAATTACTGAACACTACTGCGCTCTAGTATATTCGGCTTGGCTCTGGGGAGACAAGAAATAGTGGACCTAGCACGTTAGGATGATTAAGGCTACGTTTGTTTCTGTTACGTTTGGCTACGTTGGGATAGGGCAGCTTCGACTACTGTGTTATGCAGAGCGTTTCTATGGCCTCCTGAACCCTACTCTCCTCTAATATGTTCTGTTTGGCCCTGAAGAGGGCAGCAGTAGCCGTGTCGGCTCGATAGTATGTGTTAGGTTACGCTTGGTACGAAGCGTTTGCCCATTTTAGGACCGGATATCATTGACTTTTGTGCTATAGGCTGCTACTGAGTGGATTTCTAGCCTCTAAATGGCCCTACTATAATCTGATCGACTCTGGGGTGCAGTGATAGTGGTCTCGGCACGCTACGTTGCATTAGGCTACGTTTGGTTAGCTAACGATATTCTGGGTTAGGTTTGGATAGCTTTGGATTACGTGGTATGCACTGTTGTCCTGTAGATTTCTGCGTTCCACTGTGCTCTGGTACCTTCTGCTTGACCCTATGGATTCATGCAATACTGGTATCGGCACGTTAGGCTCAGTTAAGATACGTTCGACTGCGTTACGTTTGGTTACCTTTGGAGAGGGTAGCTTCGACCCTTGTGTTATGCACTGCGATTCCATGGACCTCTGCGCTCCACTCTCCCCAAATATGTCCTGCTTGGCTACGGGGAGGGCAACAACGGTGGTGGCGGCAAGTTAGGTTGAGCTTGGTTACGTTTGGTGGTGTTACGGTTGGTTAGGTTAGGATATGGTAGCTTTGACTTTTGTGCTGCGTACTTCTTTTCTGTGGTTTGCTAAGCTCTACTGTGCTCTAATATGTACTGCTTTGCTTTGGGGAGGCTAGACATGTTGGCCGCGGCGTGTTAGGTTTAGCTGGATAACGTTTGGTCATTTTACGTTAGCATCGATGAGGTTTGGATAGCTTTGATTTTTCTGCTATACACTGCTGTTCTGTGGATTTCCGAGCATAATCTCCCCTAATATACTCTGCATGGTCCTGGGGAGTCCACCAATAGTGGTCGCGGCTCCTTAGTTTGTGTTAGATTATGTTTAGTTCGGTTACGTTAGGTTGGGTCAGGATGGGATAGCTATGATTTTTGTACTACACACGGCAATTCTATGGACTTATGCGCCATATTTTGCGCTATCACACTCTGCTTGTCTCCGGGGATGCCAGGAATAGTGGCTGCGGCAAGTCAGGTTGAGCTAGGCTATGTTTGGTTCGGTAACTCTTGGTTATGTTAGGATGGGATATTTTCGTCTTTTGTATATACAATGCCATGCGGTGAATTCCTGCGCTCCACCGCGCTCTAATATGCCCTACTTGGCATTGGGAAGGACGGATCTTGGCATTGGGAAGGACGGCAATAGTGGTTTTGGCACGTTACTCTGTCTCAGGTTACGTTCGGCCCTGTTACGATTTGCTTAGTAAGCAAAGTATAGCTTCAACTTTTGTGCTATACACTGCTGCTCGGTGGATTTCTGCGCTCCACTGTGCTCTAGTGTGTTCTGCTTGTCCCTGGGGTGGCCAGAAATAGTGGTCCCGGCACGTAAAGCTGAGACACATAACGGTTGGATATGTTAAGTTTGGTTAGGTTAGGGTATGATATTTTTGACTCTTATGACGCACACCACCATTCGGTGGACTTATGCGCTATACATGGCCCTAATGTGATCCCCTTTGCTCTGTGGAGGGCAGCAAATGTGGTCTCGGCACGCAAGGTTGAGTAAGGTTACGTTTGGTTACGCTACTTTTCATCAGTTTAGGATAGAATAGCTTTTACTCTTGTGCTATACACAGATATGCAGATGATTTCTGCGCTCTACTGTACTCTAATATATTCTACTAGACTCTCGGGAGGCCCGCTGTAGTGTTCGCGGCACGTTAGCTCGTGCTAGGATGCGTTCGGTTGTGTTACGTTACGTTACGTTAGGTTTGGATAGCCTTGACTTTCGTGTTATGCACTGTGATTTGGTGAAAGACTGCACTCGACTGTGCTCTCCTTTACTCTGCTAGAGTACGGGGAGACCAGTAATAGTGACCGCGGCACGTTAATTTGAGTAATGTTACGCTTGGTTATGTTACGATCTGTTAGGCTAGGAACGACGGCTTAAACTTATGTGCTATACACTGCTATTCGGTGTATTTCTGCGCTCCCCTGTGCTCTATTATGTCCTGCTTGTCTCTTGGGAGGCCACCAATAGTGGTCTCAGCGCGTTAGGTTGTGACAAGTTACGGCTGGTCATGCTATGTTTGGTTAGGTTATGCAATTATGGCTTAGGCTTCAGTGCTATGTAATGACTTGCTGGTATGGGCTCTGTTCGGATAGCTTTGACTTTTCTGGTATACACTGAGATTCTACGGACTTCTGCGTTCTGCTCTCCACTAATGTGTACTGCTTGGGTATGGGGAGGCCAGCAATAGCGATATCGGCACATTAGGTTGAGTAAGGTTATGTTTGGCTATGACCTGATGGTTTGGGTTAGGTTTGGGCAGCTTTGACTTTTCTGATATACACTGCGATTCTATGGACTTCTGCGTTCTACTCGCCAGTAGTGTGTTCTCGTTGTCTCCGGCGAGGCCAGCATTAGCGGTCCCGACTCGTTTGGTTGAGTTAGGTTACGTTTGGTTGTGTTACGGATGGTTAGGTTAGGAGAGGATCGCTTTGACCTTAGTGCTGTAGCCTGCGATAAGGAGGATTCCTGCGATGTACAGTGATCTAGTATGTTCTGCTTGGATCTGGGAAGGGGGAGCAATAACGATCTCGAAACGTTGGGCTTTGTAAGGTTATGTTTGTCTACGCTCTGTTGGTTTGGGTTGTGTAGAGGCAGCCACGAATTTCTTGGTGTACACTGCTTTTGTATGGATTTCTGCGTTCTACTCAACACTAATGTGTTCTGCTATGCTCTGCTGAGGACAGCAGTAGTGGTCGCGCGTGGTTAGGTTGAATTATGTTGCGTTCGTCTATGTTACGATTGGTTAGGTTAGGAGAGGATAGCTTGAATTTAGTGCTATAGTCCATTATTAGGTGGATTCGTGCGCCTTACGTTGCTCTAATATTTTCAGCCTCGCTCTGAGAAGCCCAGCCACAGTGGTCTTGGCACGCTATGTTGGGTAATGTTACGTTCGGTTAGGTGGCTTTAGGAAATGTTTGGTCAGGATATCTTTAACTTTTTTGCTGTACAGAGCTATTCGGAGGATTCCTGCGCTCTACTATACTCTAGTATGTCCTGCCTGACTCTGGGGCTGGCAGCAATGGCGGTCTCGATAAGTTATACTGTGTTAGGCTATGTTTGGCTATGACCCGTTGGTTTGGGTTAGGCTTGCGTAGCTTTGCCTTTTCTGATTCACGCTGCGAATCTATGGATTTCTGCGTTCTACTTTCCAGTAATGTGTCCTCCTTGGCTCTGGGGAGGCCAGCAATAGCGGTCGCAACACGTTTGGTTGAGGTATGTTGCGCTTGGTTATGTTACGGTTGGTTAGGTTATGAGAGGATAGCTTTGACTGTAGGCCTACAGTCTGCTATTGGGTGGATTTCTGCGCCATAGAGCGCTCTAATATTTTCAGCTTGGCCCTGGGAAGTCCACTATTAGTGGTCTCGGCACGTTATGTTAAGACAGGTTACGATCGGTTAGGTTGGTTTAGGCTAAGTTTGGTTGTCATGCCACAAACTTTTGCAATGTACACGGCCATACGATGGGTTTCTGCGTTCTTCTGTGCCCTAATATGTTCTGCTTGGCTCTGGAGGTGGCAGGAATAGCGATATCGGCACGTTAGCTTGAGTTAGTTTATGTTCGGTTACTTCTGTTTGCTTTGGTTAAGCTTTGGTATCTTTGACTTTTCCCATATACACTGTGATCCTATCGATTTCTCGGTTTAACTGTCCACTAATGTGTTCTGCTTGGCACTAAGGAGACCAGCAGCAGTGGTCGCGGCACTTTTGTTTGTGTTATGCTACGTTTGATTATGTTACGTTTGGTTAGGTTAGGAGAGGATAGCCTTAACTTAAGTGCCAGAGTCCGCTTTTAGGAGGATTGCTGCGCCACACATTGCTCGAATATTTTCAACGTTGCTCTGGGAAGGCCAGCAATACTGGTCTCTTCACGTTATGTTGTTTCAAGTTACGTTCGGTTAGGTTATCTTATGCTACGTATGGTTAGGATTGCTTCAACTTTTGTTCTGTACACAGGTGTTCGGCGGACCTCTGCTGTCTAATGTGCTACAATATGTCCTGCTTGGCTCTGGGGGGGCAGCAATATCGGTTTCGGCACGTTTTGTTGAGTTAGGCTATGTTCAGTTATGTTCTGATGGTTTGGGTTAGGTTCGGTCAGATTTGACATTTCAGATATACACTGCGATTCTATGGATTTCTGCGTTCTACTCTCCACTAATGTGCTCTCCTTCGCTCTGGGGAGACCATCAATCATGATCCCGGAACGTTTGGTTGAGTTACGTTACGTTCGTCTATGTTAAGTTTAGTTAAGTTTGGAGAGGATAGCTTGACTTTAGTGCTTCAGTCCGCTATTAAGTGGATTCCTGCGCAGTGCAGTGCTCTAATATTTTCAGCTTGGCTCTGGCAAGGCCAACAATAGTGATCTCGGCGCATCATGCTGAGACAGGCTACGATCGGTTAGGCTGGGTTGGGATAAGTTTGGTTAGGATATCCACAAATTTTGTACTGTACACTGCAATTCGGCTTTTTGTGCGCTCTATGGTGCTCTAGCATGTCCTGCTTGGCTCTGGAGATGACAGCAATAGCGGTCTCGGCACGTTAGTTTGAGTTAAGCTATGTGTGTCTACGTCCTGCTTCTTTGGCTTAGGTTTGGATAGCTTCGAATTTCCTGGTATACACTGCGGTTATATGGATTTCTGCCTTCTACTCTCCACTATCGTGTTCTTCTTGGCTCTGGGTGGCTAGCAATAGTGTTCGCGGCACGTTAGGTTGAGTTAGGATATGTTTGGTTATGTTAGGTATGATTAGGTTAGTAGAGGATAGGTCTGACTTTAGTGCTATATTCAGCTACTAGGTGGATCTCTGCGCCCTACAGTGATCTAATATTTTCAGCATGGCTCTGGCAAGGCTAGCAAGGGTAGTTCCGGCTCTTTATGTTAAGTCATGCTACTTCTTAGGCTGGGTTGTGCTATGGTTGGTCAGGATTGCTTTATCTTTTGTGCAGTGCGCTGCTATTCGGAGCACTTCTGCGCCCTTCTGTGCTCCAGTATTTCCTGCTAGGCTCTTTGGATGGCAGCAATTGTCGTCTCCGTACGTTAGGTAAAGATAGGCTATGTTTGACTATGTTCTGTTGGTTTGGGTTAGGCTTGGGTAGCTTTGACGTTTCTGATATACACTGCGCTTCTCTGGATTTCTGCGTTCTTCTCTCCACGAGTGAGTTCCGCTTCGCTCTGTGGAGGCCAGCAATCGTGGACGCGGCACAATTGGCTGAGTTATGTTACGTTTGGTTATGTTTCGATTGGTTAGGTTAGGAGAGGGTAGCTTTGGCTTAAGTGCCATAGTCTGCTATTAGGTGGATTCCTGCGCCCCGCAGGGCGCTAATGCTTTCCGCTTGGCTCTGTGTAAGCCAGCAATAGTGGTATATGCACGTTATGTCGAGTCACGTTACGTTCGGTCAGGTTGGGTTTGGCCACCTTTTGACAGGATGCCTTTAACTTCTGTGCTGTACACTACCATTCGGTGCATTTCTGCGCTCTACTGGGCTCTAGTATTCCTTGCATGGCTGTGTGGAGTGCAGCAATAGCGGTCTCGGCACGCCAGGTTGAGTTAGGCTATGTTTGGCTATGTTCGGTTGGTTTGGGTTAGGTTTGGGCATCTTTGTCTCTTCTGATATACAATGCGATTCTATGCATTTCTGCACCCTACTTTCCGCTAATGTATTCTGCTTGGCACTGGGGAGGCCAGCAGTCGCTGCCGCGGCACGTTAGGTGGAGTTAGGCCATGTTTGGTTATGTTAAGGTTGGATAGGAAAGGAGGGGATAGCTTTGACTTTAGTGCTATAGTGTGCTGCTAGGAGGATGTCTGCCTCCCCACAGTGCTCTAATGCTTTCAGCTTGGCTATGGGGATGCCAGAAATAGTGGTCTCGGCACGTTACGTTTTGCAGGTTGCTTTCAATTAGGTTGGGCCAGGCTAAGCTTGGTCAGGATAGCTTTCACTCTTGTGTTCTACACGGATATTAGGTAGGGTATCTGTGCCCCACTGTGCTCTAGTATGGCATGCTTTGCTCTGGGGAGACCAGCAGTAGCGGTCGCTGCCAGACGGGTTGAGTTAGGTTACGATTGGTTTTGTTACGACAGACTAATTTAGGAGATGTAACCTTTACCTTAGTGCTGTAGCCTTCTATTAGGCGGATTTCTGCGACCTACAGTGCACTAATGCTTTCGGCTTGTCTCTGCGAATGTCAGAAATGTTGTTCTCGGCACGTTACTTTGAGTCAGGTTACCTTCGGCCAGGCTTGGTCTGGATAAGTTTGGTTGGCATAGCTTTAACTTTTGTGCTGGGAACTGATATATGGTGGATCCTTGCATTCTACTTCGCTCTAGTATATTCTGCTTGGCTCTGGCAAGAGCAGCAATTGTGGTTTCGGCACGTTATGATGACACATGCTACGCTCGGTTAGGCTGGGTTAGGCAAACTTTGGTAAAGTAAGGTTCAGCATTTGTGCTGCACACTGCTATTCGGTGGATTTCTGCGCGCTACTGCGCTCTAGTATGTCCCGCTTGGATCTGGGGAGGAGGGGCTGAGCAGCAATAGCGGCTTCTGCACGTTAGGTTGAGTTAGTCTATGTTTGGTTGTGTCTTGTCAGCTTGGGTTAGGTTTGGGTAGTTTTGACTTTTCTGACGTGCACTGCGATTCTATGGACTTCTGCTTTCTACTGTCCTGTGTCCTGCTTGGCTCCGCGGCGGCGAGTAATACTGTTCGCGGTGCAATTGGTTGAGATAAGTTACGTTTGGTCACCTTAAGGATGTTTAGGCTAGGAGAGGATATCACCTACATTAGTGCTATGGTCTGCTATTAGGTGGACTTCAGCCCCGTACAGTGCACTAATACTTTCAGCCTGGCTCTGGGGAATGCAGCAATGGCCGACCCGTCACGTTAGGTTGATTTCGACTATGTCTGGTTATGTTGTGTTAGTTTTGATTAGGTTTGGTTCGTTGTGTTAGTTTTGATTTCTGATATACACTGCGATTCCATGGACTTCTGAATTCTACTCTCCATTAATGTGTTCTACTTGGCCTTGCGGAGGCCTGCAAAGATGCTCGTGGGGCGTTAAGTTGTGATATGTTACATTTTTTTATGTTTACTCGGTTTGGTTAGGAGGGGGTAGCCTACGCTTTAGTGCTGTTGTCTGCTATTAGGTGGGTTTCTAGGCCCAACAGTGCTCTAATATTTTAAGCTTGGCTCTGGGTATGCCAGCAATAGTGCTCTCGGCCCGTTACGTTGTGTCACGATACGTTCGGTTATGTTGGGCTTTGCTAAGTTCGGTTAGGATTGCTTTAACTTTTGTTATGTACACTGCAATTGGTTCGGCTTCTACGCTGTACTGTGCTCTAGTGTGCCCTACTTGGCACTGTGCAGGACAGCAATAGCGGTCTCGGCTCGTTAGGTTGAGCTATGCTATTTTCGTTTATGTTGTGTTTGTTTGGGTTGGGTTTGGGTAGCTTTGAATTTCTTGACATTCACCGCGATTATGTGGGTTTCTACCCTCTTCTCTCCTCTAACATCTTCTTCTTGGCTCTGGGGAACCCAGCAATAGTGCTCGCGGCACGTCGAGTTGAGTTAGGTTACGTTCAGATATGTTACGGTTGGCTAGGCAAGGAGAGGGTAGCTTTGCTTTAGTGCTGTAGTCTGCTATTAGGTGGGTCTCTGGGCCCAACAGTACTCTAATATTAACAGCTTGTCTCTGGGAAGGACAGCAATGGTTGTCTCTGCACGTCACATTTAGTCACGTTACGCTCGGTTAGGTTGGTTTAGGCTTGGTTTGGTATGGATAGCTATAACTTTTGTGCTGTACACTGCTATTCGGTGGATTCCTGCGCTCTACTGTGCTCTAGTATATGCGGCATGGCCCTGGGAAGGGCAGCAATAGCGGACTCTGCACGTTAGATTGAGGTAGGCAACGTTCGGTTATGTTGGGATAGGCTAAGTTTGGTCAGGATGTCTGTAACTTTTGTGCTGTACACTTATATTCGGTGGTGTTCTGCGCACCACTGTTTGATAGTGCGTCCTGCTTGACTCTGTCGAGGCAGCAATAGCGGCCTCGACGCGTTCGTGCAGCACAAAGGTTAAAGCTATCCTGACCAAACTTATCCTGACCCAACCTAACCGAACGTAACCTGATTCATCATGGCGGCCCGAGACCTGCATTGCTTTCCTGGCCAGAGCCAAGCTGAAAATATTAGAGCCCTTTAGTGAGCAGAAATCCATGTAAAGCAGGCTATAGTGCTAAAGTCCATGCTACTGTCACCAAAACTAACCAAGCGTAACCTAACTGAACCTAACATGTCGCACCCGCCATTGCTGGCCTCTTCACAGTTTAGCAGAGCACAATAGCGGACGGGAGAACGCAGAAATCCATGGAATCTCTGTATATATCAGATAAGACGATGCTACCCAGGCCTATAACAAACCAATGGAACATAAGCAAACATGGCGTATCTCTACCTAACGTACCGAGACCTCTATTGCTGCCCTCCCCAGAGCCTAGCAGGACGTTCTACAGCACAGCAGGGCGCAGAAATCCGCCGAACAGCAGTGTACAGCAAAAAGTTAAGGCTATCTCGTCCAAACTTAACCTGAAGCAACCTAACCGAACGTAACGTGACTCAACATAACGTGCGAAGACCACTATTGCTGGCTTTCCCTGAGCCTAGCTGAACATATTAAGGCACTGTAAGTAGCAGAAATACGCCCAATAGCAGCCTATGGCACTAAGGTAAAAGTTATCCTCTCCTAACCTAGAGAACCGTAACATAACTGGGCGTATTCCAACCTACCCTGACGTGCTGCGACCGCCATTTCTGGACACCGCAGAGGCAAGCAGGAATACTAGAGCTCAGTAGAGCGCAGAAATCCATCGAATAGTAGCGTATATCACAAAGTTAAAGCTATCATGTCCAAACTTATCCTGAACCAACCTAATCGTACGTCACGTGACACAACATAATGTGCCGAGACCACTATTGCTGGACTTCCCAGAGCCAAGCTGGAGATATTAAGGCACTGTATGTAGCAGCAAACCGCCCAATAGCAGACTACGTCACTAAAGTCAAAACTATCCTCTCGTAACATAACCAACCGTAACATAACCGAACGTAACCTAACTGAACATAACGTGCCGCGACCACTATTTCTGGCCTCCCCAGAGTAAAGTTACACGCTAGTGGAGAGCAGAACGCTGTAAACCACATAATCGCAGTGTATATGGAAAAGTCGAAACTACCCAAGCCTAACTCTAACAAACAGAACATAACCAAACATAGCCTGACTCAACCTAACGTGCCTAGGCCGCTATTGCTGCCATCCCCAAAGCCAAGCAGGACATGCCAATGCACAGTGGGGCGCAGAAATCCACCGAATTCCAGTGTATAGCACAAGAGATGACGCTACCCGTACCAAACTTTTCCCGACCCAGCCTAACCGAAACTAACATGACACATCACAACGTTCCGAGACCACAATCGCTGGCCTTGCCAGGGGCGAGCTGAAAACATTAGAGAACTGTAGCACGCAGAAGTCCACATAGTAGCAGACTATAGCACTAAAGTCAAAACCATCCTCTCCTAACCTAACCATTCGTAACGTAACCAAACGTAACATAACGGAAAATAGCGTGCCTCGACCACTATTGCTTGCCCACCGTGAGTCGTGCAGAGCACATTATATCATTGTAGAGCGCAGAAATCCACCGAGGAGCAGTGCATGGCACAACGGTCAATGCTATCATATCCTACCCAACCAAACATAACATAAGAGAACGCAACGTGCCACAGACTGACGTGCTGAGAATAATACTGCTGGCCACTCAATAGTCAAGCAGAATACACTACAGCACAGTAGAGCCTAGAAAGCCTCCGTATAGCAGTGTATAGAAAAAAGGGCAAAGGGACCTGACCAAATATAGCATAACATTACCTTTCCAAACGTAACATAACTCAAACAAACGTGGCACGGCTACCATTTCTGGCGTCTTCAGAGACAAGCGGATGAGAGTACAGCAATGCAGAGCGCATATATCGACCGAATAGCCGTGTATAGCACAAAAGTCGAAGCCATCCCAACCAAACGTAGCGTAACTCAACGTATCGTGACGAGGCCACAATACTTGGCTTCCAGAGTGTCGAACAGATTATGGTGTAGCAATGTAGAGCGCAGAAATAAACGGAAGAGCAGTGTATAGCAGAAAAGTCTAAATTATCCCATAATAATTTATCCAAACGTAGTATAAACGAACGTAACATAACTTAACCTAACGTGCTGCGACCACGGCTGCTGACCTCCCCAGAGACAAGCGAAATACACTGGGGCACAGTTGAGCGCCGATGGCCACCAAATAGCGGTGTATAGCACAAAGGTCAAAGAAGCCCTAACACAACCTGTCCTAACGTAACCTAACAAAACGTAGACTGTTCTAAACTTAACGTCCCGAGTCCACTGTTGCTGGCCTTCCCATCGCCATGCAGAACATATTAGAGCGGACAGGAGCGCCAGAATCCATAGGCTCGCAGGGTATGCAGAAAAGTCGAATCTGTCCATACCAGGCCCAAGTAAACATAACCAAGCCAAACGCAACCAAACACCGGCTAACGTGCCGCGGACACAGCTTCTGTCCTGCCCAGATCAAACCAGAGCATGTAAGATGACAGTAGAGCGCAGAGCTCCATAGAATCGCAGTGTATATCACAAAAGTCAAGGATATCCTGTCCTAACCTATCCATACGTAACATAAGCAAATGCAACATAACTCAGCCTAACATGCTAAGGCCACTACTGCTGACCTCCCCAGAGCCAAGCAGAACATATCAGAACAGAGAAGAATGCAGGAATCCACGGAATAGCATTATATAACACAAAAGTAACAGCCATCCTAGCCAAACATAACCAATCGTAGCCTAGCCATACGTAACACAACTCAACCTGACGTACCGAGGGCACTATTGTCGGCCTCCCTTGCGCCACACAGAGCATATTAAAGAAGAGAAGGGCGAAGAGGTCCATAAAGTCGCAGTGTATAGCTCGAAAGTCAAAGAGAAATTAACCCAACCCAAACACACCTGACCGGACCATACGTAACATAACGCGACCTAACGCGCCGCGGCCACTGTTTCCGGCATTCTCAGATCATAGCAGGGAATATCAGATCGCATCAGTGGGCAGCAATCCACCGAATAGCAGTGTATAGCGTAAAAGTCAAAGCTATCCTCTCCAAACCTAACCAAACGTAACGTATGCGGTCGTAACGTATCACAACATGACGTGCCAGACCGCTATTTCTGGCCTCACGTGTGCTAAGCAGAGTACCGCAGGGCAATGTAGAGCGCTGAAGTAGTCCGAATAGGAGCCTATAGCACAAAAGGAAAGCTATCCTAACCGAACCAAACGCAACATAACACGGGCAAACGACCCGAGACCAATACTGCTGGCCTCCCCAGAGCCTAATAGAATATAGTGGAGAACAGTAGAGCGCAGAATCCCACCGAATGGCGTTCCATAGCATAGAAGTCAGAGCTACCGTATCCAAACGTTGCCAAGCGTAACACAGAATAACTTTATTTATCACAAACTAACGTGCCGAGACCACGATTGCTGGCCTCCACAGAGACAAACATAACATACTAGAGAACTGTATAGAGCAGAAATTCACCGAACAACTGTTTATACCACGAAAGTCGAAGCTATCCAGACCTAACCGAAGCTAACATACCATAACAGAACGTAGCCTAACACAACCTGACGCGCCGAGACAACCATTACTGGCCTCCCCAGAGTTGAACAGAGAATAGTAGAGCACAGTAAAGCGTAGATATATACCAAAAAGCAATGTACACCACAAAGGTCAAAGGTACCTTGACCACACCAGGCCAATCCTAACCTAACCAAACATAGAATAACTAAACCTAACGTGCCGCGGCCAACATTGCTGGCCTCCGAAGAGCCAAGCAAAGCATATTAGAGGGGAGTGGTGCGCAGAAATCGATATAATTGCAGTGTATAGCAGAAAAGTCGAAGATATCCAAACCAAACCAAAGCTAACGCAACCTAATCAAACGCATCCTATCTCAACCCGACGTGCTGAGACCACTATTACTGGCCCCCACAGAGCCAAGCAGAGCATGCTGGAGCGCAGCAGATCGCAGATATTCGCCGAATTGCAGTGTATAGAGCAAAGTCTAAGCCATACTAACCAAACCTAACCTAACATAACCTATCCAAACCAAAAGTATCGTAACGCAACCGTGCGTGCACTGCCACTATTGCTGGCCTCCCGAGGTTCCAGAAGATGATAGTAGAGCAATGCAGTGTACAGACATCGACCGAACAGCAGTGCACAGCACAGAAGGCAAAGCTGCCCTAACAAAACGTATCATAACCCAGCCGAGCCAAGCGTAACTTAACTCATCCTAACGTGCTGCGCATACCATTACTGGTCTCCCAACAGCCATGCAGAACATATTAGATTAGAGCAGTTTGCTGAAATCCATAGAATCGCAGTTTATAGCAGAAGAATCAAAGCTGTCCAAACCTTACCCTTGCTTACATAAGCTAACCAAACGTACCCACACCACTGCAGCTCGACTCAACAGAGTCGTGCAGAACTTACCAGAGGACAATGGGACGCAGAAGTCCATAGGAACGCCGTATATAGCGCAAAAGTCATAACAATCCAGAC
>NW_016908838.1:7059-8546 GCF_001483705.2 Eufriesea mexicana | reverse complement strand
GCCAGGTCCTCTATTTCTCGGCACACCTGTGTCGAGCAGAGTATAGTAGAGCAGTGTTGAGCGCAGAAATCCACCACATTGCAGTTAGTAGCACAAAGGCCGTAGATACTCCTGCATAAGCTTACCTATCCTAATCTCTCCGAACGTAGCAACGCTCAAAATAACTTGCAGCGACCACAACTCCTGCCCTAACTATAGACAATCAGAACATGGTAGGGCACTCTAGATCACAGGAATCCACCGGCACACAGTGCACAGGATGAAAGTTATAGCCATCACAACCAAACTTAACCTAACATAACATAACCAAATATATCCTAACGCAACGTAACGTGCCTAGACCACTACTGCTTACCTCCACAGAGCAAAGCAGAATATACAAGAGCAATGGAGAGCGCAGAAGTCAGTCGCATTGTAGTCTATAGCAGAAATGTAGAAAACATCCATACCTAACCTGGCCAAACCTAACACAAGCAAACGTAACCATTCCCAACCTAACGTGCATTGCCCACTCTTGCTGGCATGCCTATCGCCAAGCGGGACATATTAGAGGAGAGTAGAACGCAGAGGTCCATAGAACGGCAGTGCAAGGTACGAAAGTAAAAAATATACCAACCTAACCCAAAGAAACTTAACCAAACAGAACGTAACCTGACACGGCATTACGCGCCGCGGCCACTATTTGTGGTATACCAAGAGCAAAGCAGGAAATATTTGATCGCAGTAGACCTCAGAAATCCACCGAATAGCAATGTGTAGCACAAAAGTCAAAGATACACCTTCCTAAGATAGCCAAATCTAACCCAACCGAACGTAATCTAACTCAAACCAACGTGTCGCGACCAATATTGCTGGTGTCCGCGGGGCCATGCGGAACATATAAGAGGAGGGTAGGGCGCTGAGATCCACCGAATCGCAGTGTACTGCAGAAAAATCAAAGGTATCCAATAAGGTATCCATACCTTACTCATGCTAATATAATATAACCTAGCCGAACGTAACCTAATACGAGCTATCGTGCCACGACCTCTATTACTGGCCTCGCAAGTGTCGAGCAGAGCATAGCAGAGCAATGTAGAACGCTGAAATATGCCGAACAGCGGTGTAAAGCTCAGAAGTCAAAGCTATACTAACCAAACGTAACCAAACCTAACCTAACCAAACGCACCGTAACTCAGCCTAACGTGCCGAGAACGCTCTACCTGGCATCCACATAGACACGCAGATTGTGATAGCGCACAGGAGGGCACAGAAGTCCAAAGGATGGCAGTGTGTAGCATGAATGTCGAAGCTATCCTAATCTAACACTACCCAACGACCCAACCAAACCGAACGCAGTGCAGCCCTACCTATCGCGCACGACCACTACTGCAGGCGTCCCGAGTGTGGAGCGGGGTATGGTAGAGCTCAGTAGATCGCAGAAATCCACCGAATTGCTGCGTATAGCACAAAAGTCAAAGCTATCCCGTCCTAACTTTACCAAGTCT
>NW_016908838.1:5848-6208 GCF_001483705.2 Eufriesea mexicana | reverse complement strand
CCTCTCCTAACCCAACCAATCGTAATATATACAAACGTAACATGATTCTACCAAATGTACCGCGACCACTATTGCTGGCCTCCACATAGCCAAGCAGATCACATTAGTGGAGTGTAGAACGCAGGAATCCGTAGAATCACGGTGTACAGTTGAATCGTCAAAGCTACACAAACCTAACGCAAACACGCGGACCATAACCAAACGTAGCATAACCCAAACTAACATGCGGAGGCCGCTGCTGCTGCCGTCCCCAGAACCAAGCAGGACATACTTGCGCATAGTAGAGAGCGGAAATATACCGAAGAGAAGTGCACAGCACAATAGTTAAATCTACCCTAACTAAACTTAGCCTAACCCAAA
>NW_016908838.1:0-5837 GCF_001483705.2 Eufriesea mexicana | reverse complement strand
AAATAACCGAACGTAACGTGACTGAGCGCATCGTGCAGAGACCGCTATTGCTGTCCTTCCCAGAGCCCAGGTGAAAACATTAGAGCGCTGTAGGGCGCAGAAATCCACCTAGCAACAGAATGTAGCAATAATGTCATACCTACCATCTCCTAACCTAACCAAACGTAACTTAACCCAACGTAACATAACTCTACCTAACGTGCCGAGACCGCAATCGATGCCTTCTCCAGAGTCAAGCAGGACATACTAGAGCACAGTAGAAAGCAGAAATCCACCGAATAACAATGTACAGCACTAAAGTGCAACCCCTCCTGACAAAACTTTTGCTATCCCAACGTAACCGGACGAAACCGGTCTCAGCATGACGTGCCGAGACTACTATTACTGGCCTTCCCAGGGTGAGGCTGAAAATATTGGAGCAATGTTGGGCACAAAAATCCACCTAACAGCGGAATATAGCACTAAAGTCAAGATACCATATCCTAACCTGACCAACCGTAACATAACCAAACGTAACATAACTAAACCTGACGTGCCGCGACCACTATGGCTGGCCTCCCCAGTGCCAAGCAGAACACATCAGTGGGGTGTAGAACGCAGAAATCCATAGTACCGCAGCGTACACCGGAAGAGTCAAAGCTACCCAAACCTAACCCAAACCAACGGAACATATCCGAACATGGACTAAGTCAGCCTATCGTGCCGAGACCGCAATTGATGCCCTCTCCAGAGTCAAGCAGGACATTCTAGAGTACAGTAGAGGGCAGAAATCTACCGAATGGCAGTGAACAGCGCAAAAGTTATAGCCATCCTAACCAAATATGGCCTAACACAACCTAGCCGAACGTAACATGACTCAACATGACGTGCCGAGACCACCATTGCCGGTATTCTCAGAGCCAAGATGCGAATATTATAGCGCTGTAGGGAGAAGAAGTCCTCCGCCTATCAGACTATACCACTAAAGTCAATGCCATCCTGCCCTATCATAACCAACGGTAACATAACCAAACGTAACCCAACGCAACATAACGTGCCGCGACGACTATTGCTGGCCAACTCAGAGTCAAGTTGGACAAACTAGTGGAAAGCGGAACGCAGAAGGCCATACAATCGCAATGTATATCAGAAGAGTCGAAGCTTCTCGTGCTTAACCCAGACCAGCGGAACATAACCGAACATAGCATGACGAAGCCTAACCTGCGGAGACCCATATTTTTGCACACCCCAGAGCCAAACAGGACATACAAGAGCGCCGCAGGGCGCAGAAATCTCCCGTATATATGCATGCAGCGCAAAAGTTAAAGCTATCCTGATCAACCTTAACCTAACCCAGCCTAACCGAACCTACCATGGCTCAACTTTACGTGCCGAGACCACAAGGAATGGCCTTCGCAGAGGCAAGCTGAAACTGATGAAGTACTAGAGGGAGCAGAAATACACATAGTAGCAGGCTATGGCACTAAAGTCAAAGATATCCTCTGGTAACCTAACAAACAGTAAAACAAACGAACGTATCCTAACTCAAGCAAACGTCCCGAGAACACCATTGCTGGCCTACCCAGAGTCGAGCGGGACACATTAGTGGAATGCGTAACGCAGAAATCCATATAATCGCAGTGTATACTGGAAATGTCAAACCTACCAAAGCCTAACCCAAACAAACGGATCATAGCCTGACGCTACCTAACGTGGGGAGACCTATATTTTTGCCCCGCCCTGAGCCAAGCTGGCCATACTTGATAGCACTAGAGCGCAAAACTCCTCCGAATAGCTGTGTGCAGCACATAGTTGAAGCTATCCGGGCCATACTTATCCTGACCCAACTTAACCGGGCGTAACCTGACTCAATATAACGTGCCGAGGGTACTCTTGCTGGCCTTCCCAGAGCCAAGCTGAACATGCTACAGCACTGTAGGGCGAAGAAACCCACCTAACAACAGACTATAGCACTGAAGTTAAAGCAATCCTACTCTGCCCTAACCAACCGTAACATATCCAAACATAACCTAACTCAAACTAACGTGCCGCCACCGCCATAGCCAAGCGGACCACACTAGTGGAGTGTAGAGTGCAGAAGCCCGTAGAATTTCCGTGTATATCAGAATAGTCGTAGCTACCCATATCTATCCCAGATAAACAGAATATTGCCAAACGTAACATAACTCAAACTAACGTGTCGCGAACACGATTACTCGCTACCCCAGAGGTTATCAGAACGCATTATTGTAGAGGAGGGCGCAGAAATCCATTGAATCACATTGTATACCGCAGAAATCAAAGCTATCCAAATCTAACCCAAACCAACAGAACATAGCCAAACATAGCCTACCTCAACCTACTGTGACGAGAGCGCTATTGCTGCCCTCCCCAGAACATAGCAGACACACTAGACGACAGTAGAGCGCAGAAATCAACCGAATAGCAGTGCGCAGCAAAAAAGTTGAAGCTATCCTGGCCAAATATTGCCTAACCCAGCAAGGCCGAACATAACCTGACACAATGTAACGTGCAGAGGCTACTATCTGCTGCATTGCAAGAGCCAAGCTGAAAACATTGGAGCACTGTATGGCGCAGAAATCCACCTAATAGCTGACTTTGGCGCTAAGGGCATAGCTATCCTCTCCTAACCTAGAAAACCGTAACATAACCGAACGTACCATATCTTACCCTGACGTGCACCGACCACTACTTCTGTCCTCCACAGAGCCAAGCAGGGCATCCTAGAGCACAGCGGAGCGCAGAAATCGACCGAATAGCCGTGTGCAGCACAAAGGTTGAAGCTACCCTCAACGAACGTAGCCTAACCCAACCTAAACGAGTGTAGCCTGAATAATAGTAACGCGCCGATACCACCTTTGTTGGCCTTTCAAGAGCTAGGCTGAAAATATTAGAGCACTGTAGGTTGCAGAAGTCTACCTGATACCAGACTGTAGCACTGAAGTCAAAGATATCCACTCCTAACATAGTCAACCGTAACATAACCAAACGTAACTTTACACAGCCTAACGTGCCGCGACCACTACTACTGGCTACCCAGAGTCCAGCTGAACACACTAGTGGAGAGCAGAACGCAGAAATCCATTTAGTCACAGAGTACAACGGAAGAGTCAAAGCAAGCCTAGCCTAACCCAAACGAACAGGACAAAATCAAACATACCCTGACTCTACCTAGCGTGCCGAGACCGACATTTTGGCCCGCTCGAGAGTCAAGCAGGACATACTAGGGCACTGGAGACCGGCGAAAAACAATGAATAGCAGTGTACAGCACAAAAGTTAAAGCTACATTGACCAATCTTAAACTGCCCCGACCTAGCCGAACGTAACTTGAGCCACCATAACAAGCCGAGGCCATTATTACTGGCCTTACCAGAGCCAAGCTGAAAACAATAAAGCACTGTAGGGAGCAGAAATACACCAAATAGCAGACTGTATCACTAAAGTCAAAGCCATCATCTCCTAACCTAACCGACCGTAACATGACCAAACGTATTCCAACTCAACCTAACGAGCCACGTCCGCTATTGCTGGCCTCCCCAGAGTCAAGAGGAACACGTTAGTGGAGAGTTGATCGCAGAAATCAATATCGTCGCTGTTTACATCAGGAATGTCAAAGCTACCCGAGCCAAACCCAAGCCAACAGGACATAACAGAACATAGCCTGACACAACCTAACGCGCCGAGACCGCTATTGATGCCATTCCCACAGCCAATCAGGACATTCAAGAGCACAGTAGAGCGCAGGAGTCCACCGAATAGCAGTGCACAGATGAAAAGATAAAGCTACCCTTGCCTAACGTATCCTAACCCAACGTAACCGGACGTAGCCTCACGCAGCGTAACGTGCAGTGACCACTACTGCTGGCCTCCCCAGATGCAAGCAGAACATATCAGACCATAGTAGAACGCAGAAATCCGCCGAATATCAGTGTATAGCACAAAGGTCAAAGCTATCCTCTCCTAACAGAACCAAACGAGGCGAAACTGGTCGCAACGCAGCTCAGCCTATTGTGCCTGGACCACAATTCCTGGCCTCCACAGAGCCAAGCAGAACATATTACGGAACATTAGAGAGCTGAAATGAACAGGATAGCAGTGGACAGCCCAAAAGTAGAAGATACTCTATCCTTACATATCCAAACGTAACATAACCAAACGTAGCTTAATACAACATTACCTGCAGAGGCCACTATTGCTGGTCTCCCGGAGTCAAGCAGAATATCCTGGAGAAAAGCAGTGCCCAGAAATCCACGGAATAGCAGCATAAAGCACAAAAGCCAACGCTATGCTATCCTAACCTGACAAAACGTGACGTAACCGAACGTATCCTAGCTAAACCCAACGTGCCGAGACCACCATTGCTGGCCTCCACAGGGACAAGCAGAATATACTAGAGCACAGTAGTGCGCAGAAATCCAACGCGTTGCAGCGAATAGGACAAAAGTCAAAGGTATCCTAATATAACCTGATCTAAGGTAACCGAAACGGACGTTGCGTAACTCAAGTCAGGGTGCCGCGAACATTGCTGCTGGCATTACCGGGGCCAAGCACAATATAGTAGAGCACTTCAGAGCGCAGGAATCCACGGATAGCAGTGCATAGCACAAAAGCCTCAACTATCATGTCCTAACCTCACCAAACGTAACATAACCTAACGTAGCATGCCTGAAACTAACGTGCCGAGACCACTATTGCTCGCCGCCCCAGAGGCAAGTAAAACGTACTAGGGCACACTGAATCGTAGTTGTCTACCGAATAGCAGTTTATAGAACAAAAGTGGAGGCTATCGTATCCCAACAAATCCAACCTTAACAAAACCAAGCGTAAGGTTGCTCAACCTACAGTATCGCGACCACTACTGCTGGCCGCCCCATAGCCTAGAAGAAAATACTACATTACAGCAGAGGGCAGAAATGAAGCGCATTGCAGTGTATAGCTCAAAAGTCAAACATATCCTGACCTAACTTGGCCAACCCAAAGAAATCCAAACGTAGTGTAACCCAACACAAAGTGAAGAGACCAATATTGCTGGCTTCCAGAGCTAAGCAGGGCATGCTGTTGCACATTAGTGCGCAGAAATCCACCGAATAGCAGTGAATAGCACAGATGTCGATGCATTCTATTCTAACATAGCCAAACGTAACACAAACGACCGAAGCCTAACTCAACCTAAGAAGGCCAGCCCACTGTTGCTGTCCTACACAGAGAGAAGCAGTATGTACTGGAGCACAGTAGAGCACAGAAACGCACCACATTGCACCGAATAGAACAAAGGCCGTAAATATTCCAACCTAACCTATTCGAACCTAACCTACTAGAACGTAGCATAACTCAATACGGCGTGCCGCCAATTCTGCTGCGGGACTGGCCGGAGCCGAGCAGAATACGGTAGACCTCAGCAAATCCCAGAAATCCACCAAATAGCAGTGTGTGTCCATAAAACCAAAGATATCCAAACCCTACCTGACAAAACGTAACATAACTAATCGTATCACATCTGAACATACTGTGGCGAGACCACTATCAGTGCACTCCCAAGAGGCAAACAGAATATGCTAGAGCACACCGGAGGGCAGAAGTCCACCGAATAGCAGTGTATAGCACAAGGGTCGAAGGCATACTATCCCAATCTATGCAATCTAAGTATTACCAAACGTAACATAACAGAACCTAACGAACCGGGACCACTATTGCTGGCCTTCCCAGAGTTGAGCAGAGCACACATGAGGAGAGTACAACGCAGAAATCAATAGGATCGCGGTGTACAATACATATGTGGTCGCTATCCATTCCTAAGCTAAGGTAACATAACGCAACCGAACGTACACTAACTCAA
>NW_016908837.1:12320-31336 GCF_001483705.2 Eufriesea mexicana | reverse complement strand
AGGGTCAGGTTATGTCAGGTTAGGTTAGTATATCGACGACTTTTGTGCTATACAATGCGAATTTGTGCATTTCTAAGCTCTGCTTTGCTCTGGTATATCCTGCATGGCTCTGTGAAGCCAGTAGTAGTAGTCTCTGCTCATTAGGTTGTGCTATGCTACGTTCGGTTAAGTTAAGTTCTGTGATATTAGGATTGGACAGCTTGGAATTCTGTGCTGTGTACTGCTGTCCGCGGATTTCTGCGCTCACCAGTGATCTAACATTTTCTGCTTCGACTTGGGGAGGTCAGCAATAGTAGCCGCGGCATGCTAGTTTAGGATAGGTTACTTTCGGTTAGGTCAGGTTAGGCTAAGTTTAGACAGGTTTACCCAGACTTTCGTGCCATACACTGCTCTCCGGACTGTATCTACGCTCCACTGCGCCCTCCTTTTTCCGCTTAGCCCTGAGAATTCCAGCAGTATTGGTCTCGGCACGTTAGGTTATGTTACGATACGTATGGTCGGTTTAGTTTAGACTATGTTCGGTAAGTGTAGCTTTTGCGTTCGTGCCATACACTGTTTTCGGGTGGACCTCTGCGCTCAACAGAGCCCCACTATATTCTGCTCGGCTCTGAGGGGGCCACCAAGAGTGGTCGCGGCACGTTACGCTTAGGCAGTCTGCACTAGGTTATGCTAGGTTAGCCAGAGTTAGGTTAGGGTGGCTACGACTTTTGTGCTAAACACTGCGATTCTATGGATTTCAGCGCTCTACCGTCCTCTAATGTGTTCTGCACGTCGCTGGGGGGCAGCAATAGTGGCCACGGTACGTTGTGTTGAGTTATGTTACGTTTGGTTATGCTACGGTTGGATATATAAGGATAGGTAAGCTTTGGCTTTTGTGCTATACACTGCTATTCTGTGTACTTCTGCAGTCTAGTGTGCTCTAGCATGCTCTGCTTGTCTCTGGAAGGGTCGCAATAGTAGTCTCGGCACATTACATTGAGGTGTGCTACGACTGGTTTGGTTGCGATAGCTCAGATAAGGTTTGAATATCTTTGACTTTATGGCCATACACGACAATGCGGTGTATTCCTGCGCTCTACTGTACTTTAGTATACTCTGCTTGGCTATGGGGATGCCAGCAGTAGTGGGTGCGGCATGTTAGGTTGAGCTATGTTACGGACCTTTGGGCCAGCTTACGAAGGTTTGGTCCGGATTTCTTTGACCTTTGAGGTATACACTGCTATTCGGTGCTTTTCCGCGCTGTACATTGCTCTACTATACTCCGCTCGACTCTGGTGAGGCGAGAAGTAGTGGCAGTGGCAAGTTAGTTTGAGCTGTTTTGATTGGTTACGTTAGGTTTGGCAATGTTTGGCTAGGACAACTCTGACATTCGCGCCATATAGTGTTATTCGGCGGATTTCTGGGATCTACACAGCTCTACAATATTCTGCTTCACTCTGGGAAGGCCAGGAGCTGTGTTCGCGGCAGGTTACGTTGAGCTATGCTGCGTTTGATAATGTAAGGTTAGGTAAGGTTAGGCTACGATGTCTGCGGCTTTTGCGTTATTCACTGCAGTGCGGTTGATTCCTGCTCTCTACTGTGCTAAAGTACATTCCGCTTGTCTCTGTGGAGGCAAGAACTTGCGGTCTCGTCGTGTTCTTTATGTTCAGGTTTCATTTGCATCTGTTACGTTTGGCTAGCTAAGGACAGGTTACTCTATCTTTTGCGACATACACCGCTATTCGTCGGATATCTGCGCTCTAATGTGCTCCAATATGCCTTACTTGGCCCCAAGGAGGCCACTAATAGAGGTCGCTGCAGATTATACTCTGTTTGGGTTTGTTCGCTTAGTCTAGGTTTGCGGCAGCCTTGACTTCTGTGCTATACATTGCTATTCGTAGGATTTCTGCTTTCTACTGTACCCTAGTGTGTTCCGCCTGGATCTGGGGATCCGAGCAATATATGTATCATCACGTTGTATTGAGTTACACTACGTTTGGATAGGTTAGGTTAGGTCATGTTAGGCTAGGGTATCTTCACCTTTCTGCTTTGCAATGCAATGCGGTGTATTCTGCGCTCTACTGTGCTCTAGTATATTCTGCTTGGCTCTGAGGGGCCCAGTAATATTGGTATCGGCACCTTAGGCTGAGTTAGGTTACGTTCGTATAGTTTAGGTTAGGTTAAGTTCGGTAGTTATAGCTTTGGCTTTAGCGCTATAAACTGTTGTTCAGTGGATTTCTGCGATCGTCTGTGCTCTTCTATATTCTGCTTGTGCCCGAGGAGGCCGCCAATAGTGGTCGCGGCACGTCACGCCGGGGTAGGCTTCGTTCGGTTAGGTTCTGCTAGCTTGGGTTGGGTTTTGATACATGTGACATTTATGCCATACGCTGCGATTCTATTCAATCCTGCGCTCTACTGCCCTCTAGTAATTTCTGCTCGACTCTGTGGAGGCAAACAATTGTGGTCGCGGTACGTTAGTTTGAGTTGTGTTACGATTAGTTATGTCAAGATTCCATATATTAGTATAGGATTGCATCGAATTTTGCGCCATACACTACTATTCGGGGGATTTCTGCGCTCTAGCGTGCTCTAGTGTGTTCCGCTTGGCATTGGGGAGGTCAGCAATAGTGGTCTCTGCACGTTATGTGGAGTTGGGCTGCGATTGGTTAAGTTAGGTTAGGTCAGGCTTGGTTTGGTTATTTTCGACTTTTTTGATATACACTCCAGCGCGGTGAATCTCTGCGCACTACTATGCTCTAGTACATTCTGCTTGCCTCTGCGGAGGCCAGCAATAGAGGTCTCGTCGTATTAGGTTGAGTTAGGTTACGTTCGTGAAAGCTACGTTTGGCTAATGCAGGATAAGCTATTTTGTCTTTTGTGCTGTACACTGCTATTCGCAGGATGTCTGGGCCCTATTGTGATCCAATATGCTCCGCCTGGCTCTATGGTGGTGAGTAATAGCAGTCCCGGCACGCTAGGTCGTGCTAGATTACTTAACGTCGGGTTCGGTTAGAATGGTTTGGTTAGGATTTCTTTGACGTTTGTGATGTACACTGCCACACGGTTCATTTCCACGCTCTACATTGCTCTCCTATACTTCGCTCGACTTTGGGGAGGCGAGCAGTGGTGGTCGTGGCAAGATAGTTTGAGTTAGGTTACGTTTGGTTTGATCAGGGTAGGTTATGTTTGGTTGGAATATCTACAGCTTTTGTGCTCTTCACTGCAATGATGATGACTTCTGCGCTCTGGTGTGTTCTAGTACTTTCTGCTTGGCTCTTGGGAAGCCGGCAATAGTGTTCTCGTCGCGTTAGATTGGGTTAGGCTACGCTTCGTTGGGTCAGGTTGGGAAGGTCTGGTTAGGATTCCTTCGTCTATTGTGCTATGCACTACCATTCGGTGTATTTATGCGCCGAACATAGATCTTCAATACTCTGCACGAACTTGGGGTGGCGAGCTATAGTGGTCGATGCACATTAGGTTGAGCTATGTTACGTTTGGTTAGGATAGGTTAGGTCCGGTGAGGTTAGGATATCTGCCATTCTTGTGCCATAGACGGCTATTAGGTGGATTTCTGCGCTCTACATCACTCTACTATACTCCGCTCGACTCAGTGGCGGTGAGCAATAGTGGTCCCGGCACGCTCTATTAAGTTACACTGCGTTCGGTTAGGTTAGGTTAGGTCAGCTTAGGTCACGATATTTTCGACTTTTGTGCTGTCACTGCAATGCGGTGGTTTTCTGCGCACTACCGTGCTCTAGTACACTCTGTTTCCCTCCGCGGAGGGCAACGACAGGGGTCTCGTCATGTTTGGTTGGACTAGGTTACGTTTGGATGTGTTACGTTTGGATAGGTAAGGATAGTCTACATTGACCTTTGTGTCTACACTGCTATTCCGTGCGTTTCTGTGCTCTACTGTGCTCTACTACATTCTGCCTGGCGCTGGAGTGGCCAGGTGCATCGGACGCGGCACCTTGTACCGTGATACACTGCGTTCGGGTTGGTTAGTTATGGTCAGGTTATGCCAGGGTATGGTTAACTTTTGCGCTATAGACTATCATGCAGTGGACTAGTGCTCTCTACCGTGCTTCAGTGTTTTCTGTTTGGCTCTGGGGTGGCCAGTAATGGTGGCCTCGGCACGTTGGTTTTTGTTAGGTTTCGCCCCGTTTGGTCAGGTCACGAAAGCTTGGTTAGGATTTCTTTGACGTTAGCGCTATACACTGCTATTCGGCGGATTTCTACGATCTACTGTGCTCTGGCGAGTTCTGCTTTGTTCCGGGGAGGCCAGCAGTGAATGTCTCGGATAGTTAGATTTAATTATTTCACGTTTGGTTAGGTTCGGTTGTGTCTGGTTATGTTAGGTTATCTTATACTTTTGCGCTATACATTGCTATTCGGTGGCTTACTGCGAACTACTGTGCACTACCATACTCTACTTGACTATGTGGTGGACAGCAACAGTGGGCCTGGCACGATAGGTTGTGTTAGGCTACGTTTGGTTAGGCTTCGTTTGCCTTGGTTATGTCCGGATATATATTGGATTCGAGGTATACACTGCTATACGGTGGTTTTCCTCGCTCTGCCGCGCTCAGGTATAATCAGCTCTACTCTGGGAGTGTCAGCGATAGAGGTTGGGGCACTTTGGGTTCAGTCATTTTACGCTTGGTTAAGTTCGGTTAGGTTATGTTAGTTTAGAGTATCTCCGACTTCTGTGCTGTACGTTGCTATTTGGTGGCTTTCTGAGCTCTACTGTGCTATACTATACTCTGCTCGAATCTGGGGAGGTCAGCAACGGCGGTCGTGGCACGGTAGACCTTGCTGGCTGCGTTTGGGAATGATACGGTTGGTAAGGTTAGGACAGGATTACTTTGACTTTTGTGCTATACACTGCTATTCGGCGGGTTCCTGCTCTCTGCATTGATCTACTATACTCTACTTGACGCTCGGGATGCGAACAATGGTGGTCGTGGCACGTTAGCATCAGTTAGGTTACGCTTGCTTAGTTTAGGTTAGGATTTGTTTGGTTTGGGTATCTATAACTTTCGTGCTATGCACAGTTATTCGATGGATTCCGTTCCTCCACTGTGATGTACTCTAATCTGCTGGACCCTGCTGAGGCCAGCAACGATGGTCGCGGCACCTTACGTTGAGTTTGGCTACGGCAGGTTTGGTTACGTCAGTTTGGGTTTAGTACGGATATCTTCGACTTTTCTGCTGTACAATGCGGTACTGTGAATTTGTGCGCCCTGCTATACCCTAATAAGCTCTGCTTGGCTCTGCGGAGGACAGGAATAGTGGTAGCTGCACGTTTGATTGAGTTTGGATACGTTTGGTATTGTAACGATTGGTTCGGTTAGGGTAGGGTACCTCGGACTTCTGTGCGACATACTGCTTTTCGGTGGATTTCTCCACTCTACTATGACCGAATACGCACTGCTTTGTTCTTGGGAGGCCAGGAATAGTGGCATGGCATGTTAGGTTGAGCTAGGTTACGTTTCGCTAGTTTATGTTTGCCTGGGCAATGTGTGGATTGCTTTGATTTTTCTGCTGCACACTGCGATTCTATTTATTTCGGCGCTGCTTCTAGCGCTACCGTACCCAGCTTGTGTCTCGGGTCGCCAGGGATAGTGGTCGCGGCACGTTAGGTTGAGTTACATTACGTTTGGTTGTATTAGGTATTGTCGAGTTGTGTTAGGATAGTTGCGTCTTTCCGCTATACACTGCTATTCAGAGGATTTCTCCGTTCTACTGTGCTCTAATATGCCCTGCTTTGCTCTGTGGAGGCGAGAAATAGTTGTCGCGGAACGATGAGTTGGGTTATGCTACTTCCGGTTATGATACGTATGGTTATGTTAGGAGAGGGTAACTTCGACTATTGCGCTGTACACTGCTATTCGGAGAACTTCTGTGCCCTACATTGCTGTACTATACCCAGTTTTAATTTCGGGATGAAAGCAATAGTGCTCCTGGCGCGTTGGATTGAGATACCTGACGCTTGGCTGGGTTAGGTTAGGATCAGTTTGTTTAGGGTAGCTCCGGCTTTCGTGCTATACATAGCTACTCGGTGGATTCCTGCCCACCAATGTGCTCTATTCTAATCTGCAAGAACATGTGGAGGCCAGGAATATTGGTCGCCCCACGTTAGGTTGCGTTTTGCTACGTTTGTTGTGGCAACGTTTGACTGGGTTATGCTTTTATAGCTTCGTCTTTCGTGTTCTACGCTGTTGTTCGGTGGGTTCGTGCGCCCTCCTCTCCTCTAATACTTTCTGCTTGACTCCGGGGAGGCCGGCAGTAGAGGTAGCGGCGCATTTGGTTGAGTTTGGTACTGTTTAGCAATGTTACGATTGTCATGGTTTGGATTGGACAGCTACGACCTTTGCGCTATACACAGCTATTCGGTTGGTTTCTCGGCTCTACTGCGCACTAATATGCCCCGCCTTGCCCTGGGCAGTCCAGAAACAGTGGCCGCTGCACGTGACTTTGGGCTACGTTACGTTTGGTTAGGTTATGTTAGCATGGGTTATGTTTGGGAAGCTTTGACCTTTCTGCTATACACTGCCGTTCTATTGACTTCTGCGCCCCACTCTCCTCTAATATGTCCCGCTTGGCGATGGTGTAGCCAGCAGTAGTGGTCTCGGCACCTTAGGTTGGGTATTGTTACGCTTGGCTATGTTAAAATTGGTAAGTTTAGGAGAGGGTAGCTTTGACCCTTGTGCTATGCACCACCATTAGGCGGATATCTGCGATCCTGTGTGCTCTAGTATTATCTTCCCTGTTCTGGGAAAGAAAGATATAATGGTATCAGCGCTTTATGTTGTGTCAGGCTACGTAGTGTTAGGTTGGAATAGGACAGGTTTTGTTAGTGTATCTCTGTCATTTGTGCTTTGGACTGTAGTGCGGCGAATTTCTGCGCTGTAATGGTCTCTGCTGTATTCTGATTTGATCTGTGGAGACCGGAAATCGTGGTCTCGGAGCGTTATGCTGTGTTACACAACGTTTGCATAGGTCAGGTTAGGCCTGGCCAGGTTAGGGTATCTTTCACTTTTGTGCTTTTCAATGCAAAGCGGGTGACTTCTGCGCTTTACTGTTCTCCACTATATTTTTCATGGTACGTGGGAGGCCAGATATAGAGGTCTCAGTGCTTTATGTTGAGATAGGCTACGATTGGTTGTGTTACGATTATTAATGTTAGAATAGGATTGGCGTTGACTTTGTGCTGTACAGTGCAATTCGGCGAATCTCTGCGCTCTACTCTGCTCTAGTATATTCTGCTTGCCTCTGTCGACGCCAGCAATAGTGCCCTCGACGCGTTGTGTTCAGTAAGATTACGTATGACTATGTTGCCTTTGGCTAGGTTAGTATACGACAGTCTTGACTTTTGTACCATACATTGCTATTTGGAGGACTTCAGCTTTCTACTGCGTCACAACACGTTCTGCCTGGCTCTGGGTAGGCCAACATTATTGTCCTCGTTAGGCTATGGTGAGTTACACAACGTTTGGTTTGGTCAGGTTAGGCCAGGTTAGGTTAGCTTGTGTTTTACATTTGTGCTTTGCACTGCAGTGTGGTGGATATCTGCGCTCTACGGTGCTCTAGTACGTTCTGCTTGTCGCTGGGCTGTACAGCAATGGTGGTCTCGACACGTTAGTGTATGTTATGCTACGTTCGGTTATGTTACGTTTGGTGTGGTTAGGATGGGATAGATTAGACAATTGTGCTATACACATCTGTCCGCGGAATACTGCGCTCTACTGTGTTCAAATATTCAATGCTTGGCTCCTGGGGTGCCAGCAACACAGATCTTAATCTGTCATGTTAAGTTGCTATAGGCTACGATTGCGTATGTTACGTCTGGCTAGGTTAGGATATGTTACTTTGACTTTTGCGCTGTACAATGCATTCGTTGGATTTCTGCGCTCTAATGTGCTCTAATACGCTTTGCTTGACACGACGGAGGCCAACAATAGCGGACGCGGCACGTTATGTTGGGTTATACTACGTTCGGTTAGGTTTGGTTGGTTGATGTTAGGTTAGGATATCTTCAACGTCTGTGTTATACACTGCAATGCGGTGGATCTCTGCTATCTACTGTACTCTAATGTGTTCTGCTTGGCTCTGTGGCATCCAGCAATATTTGTCTCATCACGTTATTTTGAGTTACACTACGTTTAGGTAGGTTAGGATATGACAAGTTAGGAAATGTTATCTTCCACTTTTATGCTTTGCACTGCAATATGGGTGGTTTTCCGCGCACTACTGTGCTCTAGTGTATTCTGCTTGGATCTGAGGTGTCCAGAAATAGTGGTCGCAGGACGTTACGTTGAATTAGGTTACTTATGGTTCTGTAGCGATTGGCTATGTTAGGATAGGCCGAATTGCACTTTTGTGCTCTACAGTGCAATGCGGCGGATTTCTACGATGAGCTGTGCTCTTGCATATTCTGCTTCGCTCCCGGAAGGCCAACAATAGCGTTCTCGGCGCATTGGTTTTGGTAGAGTCAGTAAAGTTTATGCTCCGTTTGGCTAGGTTAGGACACGGTAGGCTTGACTCTTGTGCTATACACTGCTTTTCGGCGGATTTCTGCGCTCTACAGTACTCTAGTATATGCTGCTTGGCTCTGAGGCGGCCAGCAACAGTGGTCTCCGCGCGTTATATACGGATACGTTGTGTATGTTTATGTTAAATTTGGATTAGTTACAATACGATAGCCTCGACTTTCGTGCCGTACAATGCTATACGGCGGATCTCCGTGATCCACTGTGCCTTACTATTATCTGCTTGTCTCAGTGGAGGCTAGCAATCGCGGTTTCAGCACATTAGGTTGAGCTATGCTACGTTCGATTGTGCTACGTTTGGCGAGGTAAGGATAAGATAGTCCGGACATTTGTGATATTAACTACTACCCTACGATTTCTGCACTCCACTTCGTTCTAATATTCTCTGCTTCTATCTGGGGAGGCCAGCAATAGTAGCCTTGGCTCATTGGGTTGTGCTAGGTCACGTTTGGTCAGATTTGGTTAGTTTAAGATCGGTCAGGTTATCTTAGACTTTCGTGCTATACACTGCCAGTCGGAGGATATCTGCGCCCTATTCTGCTCTTCTATATTCCGCTTAGCCCTGGGAATGCCAGCAATATTGCCATGGCGCGTTAGGTTGAGCAAGGGTACGTTCGGTCAGAATAGGTTAGTTTAACTTCCGTAGGGATAGCTTTGACTTTTGTGCTATACACTACTATTCGGTGGATTCCTGCGCTCTTATGTGCTCTAATACTCTTTGCTTGTTTACACGGGGGTCATTAATGGAGATCGCTGTACGTTATGTTCAGTTGGACTACGTTTGGTTAGGCTGGTTTATGTCACTTTAGGTCTGGATGTCTTAGTCTATTGCGCTATACACGTCAATGCGGTCGATTTGTGCTCTCTACTGTGCTCCAGCATATTCTGCTTTGCACCGGGGATGCCAGAAATAGTGGCCTCGGCGCGCGGTGTTGAGAAATGCTAAGTATCTTTATGTAACGTTTGGCTAGGTTAGGATACGGTAGGCTTGACTTTTGTGATATACACTGCTATTCCGTGGATTTCTGCTTCCTACTGTGCTATAACATTTTCTGCCTAGCTACGCATAGGTCAGCAGTATTGGGATCGTCACGCTATGTTGTGCTATACTAGGTTTGTGCAGGTTATGTTAGGTCAGGTTAGGTTAGGGTATGTTTGACTTCTGTGCTATACACTTCAGTGCGGTGGATATATGCGCTCTACTGTGCTCGGGTACATTCTGCACGGCTCTGGGAAGGCCAGCAATAGTGGTCCCGGCACTTCAGAATGGGCAATGCTACGCTTTCTTGTGTTGCGTTTTGACAAGCTAGAATAGAATGGATTAGACGTTTGTGCCATTCACTGCCATTAGGTGTACTCTTGCCATCTACTGTGCTGCAATATGTGCTGCTTGTCTCTGCGCTGGCCATTATTTGTGCTCTCTCCAAGTTAGGTTTAGGTAGGCATCGGTGCGTAAGGTTAGTTTCGGAAGGCTTGGCTAGGATTTCTCTGAAGTTTGTGCTATACACGACTCTCCGGATGATATATGCTCTCTACAGTGCTCTACTGTACGCAGCTCGACCCTGGTGAGGCCGGCAATAGTAGTCGCAGCATGTTAGGTTGTATTAGGTTACGGACACTTATGTTACTATTAGTTACGTTAGGAGTGGATAGCTTTAACTTTTGTGATGTACACTACTACTAGATGGATATCTGCTCTCCACCATGATCTGATATGTTGAGCATGGCTCTGGGAAAGACAGCAATAGCGGTCTTGACACGTTATGCTGTGCTAGGCAAAGTTTGGATGGGTTAGGTTTGGTAGGTTATGCTAGGATATCTTCGACTTTTGTGCTATACGCTTCATCGCTGCGGATTTCGGTGGTCTACGGGGCTGTAGTATACTCTGCTCGGCCCCGGGGATGTCAGCAATAGAGGTGTAGGGCGGTTTGGTGGAGCCTTGTCATGTTTGGTTATGCTGCGTTGGTTATGTTAGAATTGGACAGCGTCGTCCTCTGTGATGTACACTGATATTCGGAGGATTTCTGATCTCGTCGCTGCTCTACTATACCCTACCCGGATCAGGGGAGTCCTGCAATTGGGGTCGCGGCACGATAGTTTGTGTTATGTCACGTTTGGTGAGGTCACGATCAGCTAGGTTAGGAGGTGATAGCTCCGACTTTTGCGCTATACACGGCTATTCGGTGAATTTCTGCGCCCTTCGTTACTCTAATATGCCCTGCTTGTCTCTGGGAAGCCAGCAATGGTAGTCTCGTCGCGTTATTTTGTGCTAGGTTACGTTTGGTTACGCCACGTTTGGCCACGTCTGAACAGGATATCTATCACCTTTGTGCTATACACTGCTACTCGAACGATATCTGCGCTCTGCATTGCTCTGCTGGAGACTGCTCGACACACGCGAGGCTAGCAATTGTGGTGGCGGCACGTTAGGTTGTGTTAAAGTGCGTTCGATTCTGTTAGGATACGTTGCGTTAGATTAGGATAGCTTCGACTTTCTTGTAGTGAACTGTGATTAGGTGGAGTCCAACGCTCTACTGTGTTCTACTACATTATGCACGAATCTGGGGAGCCCAGAAATAGTTGTAGCGACACGTTATTATGAGTTATATTACGTTTGGTTATGTCATGTTTTGATAGGTTAGGATAGGATATCTTTAACCAGTGCGCTATTCACTGCTGTCCGGTGGGCTTCTGCGCTCTACTGTGCTCTAATATGTTCTGGTTTGCTCTGGGTAGGTCAGCAAGAGTGGAACACGCACGGAAGCTTGTGCTGGGTTATATTTGGTTAGGTCAGGTTATGTTACGTTTGGATAGCATGGCTTTGTCTTTTGTGCTGTACACCGCTTTTCGGGGGATTTCTGCGCTCTACTGTGCTCTAGTATGCCCTGCTTGGCTCTGGAGAGGGCAGCAATAGCGTTCTCGGTACGTTAGCTTGAGTTAGGCTATGTTCGGTTATGTGCGGTTGGTTTGGGTTCTGCTTAGGTAGTTTTGACTCTACTTATATATACTGCGATTCTATTGGCTCTGCGGAAGCCAGTAGTAGAGGTCGCGGCATGTTAGGTTGAGTCAGGTTACGTTCGGTTACGCTGGGTTAAGCAATGTTTAGTCAGGGTAGATTTGACTTTAGCGCTCTATGCTGCTATTCGGTGGATTTCTGCGCTCTACTGTGCTTCAGTTCTTCCTGCTTGGCTATCTGGAGGGCATCAATGGAGGTCTCGGAACGTCAGATTGAGTTATGCTATGTTTTGTTATGTTCGGTTTGTTTGGATAAGTTATGTGTAGCATTGACTTTTCTGATATACACTGCGATTATACGGATTTCTGCGTTCTACTCTCTACTAATTTTTCCTGCTTGGCTCTGGGGTGGGCAAAATTAGCGGTTTCGGCACGTTAGGTTTTGACAGGCTATGTTGTGTTATGTTCCGTTGGTTTTGGTTTGGTTTGGGTATCCTTGACTTTTCTCATGCACACTGCGATTTTCCGAACTTCTGCGCCATACTCTCCAATAGTGCGCTCTGCTTGGCTCTAGGGAGGCCATCAAATGTGGTCGCGACACTCTGGTTTTAGTTTTGCTACGTTCAGTTATGTCACGAATGGTTAGGTTAGGAAATGTAGTTTAACCTTAGCGATATGGTCAACATTTAGGTGGATTTCAGTGCCCTTCAACGCTATAACGCTTTCAACTTCGCTGTATCAAGGCCGGAAATAGTGGTATCAGCACGTTATGCTGAGTGAAGTTATGTTCGGTTAGGTTGTGTCGGTCTAAGTTATGTTCGGTTAGGTTGGGTCGGTCTAAGTTTGTAAAGGGTAGCTTTAGCTTATGTGCTGTACACTGTTATTCGGTTAGAGTTTTGCGATCTACTGTGCTCCAGTATGTCCTGCTTGGTTCTGAAGAGGTCAGCAATAACGGTTTCTGCACGTTAGTTTGAGTTAGGCTATATTTTGCTATTTTCTGCTGGTTTGGGTTAGGTTTGTGTAGCTTTGTGATTTCTGATGTACACTGCGGTTCTGTGGATTTCTGCGCCCTACTCTGCACTAATGTGCTCCGCTTGGCTCGGGGGGAGGGGGGTAGCATTTATGGTCGTGGAACGTTAAGCTGAGTTTGGATACGTTTGGTTATGTTAAGATTAGTTAGGTTATGAGAGTATTGCTCTGACTTTAGTGCTATATCCTCCCATTAGGTGGACCTCTTCGCCCTACTGGGCTCCAATATTTTCGGATTGGCTCTGGTAAGGCCGGCAATGGTGGTCTGGGCACGTTACGTTGAATCAGGTTACGATGGTTAGTGTATGTTAGACGATGTTTGGTACGGGTAGCGATAACTTTCGCTCTGTACACTGATATATGGTGGATTTCTGCGCTCTACTCCACCCTCGTATATCCTGCTTTGCTCAGGGGTGGGTACCAATAGCGGTCTAGTCACGATTGTTTGAGCTATGCTACGTCCGTTCATGTTGCGTTTGTTTGGGTTAGGTTGGTGCAGCTTTGACTTTACTGTTGTACACTGCGATTGTATGGATACCTGCGGTCTACTCTCCAATAATGTTTTCTGCTTGGCTATGTGGAGGCCTGCAATAGTTGTCGCGGCACGGTAGGTTGAGCTAGCTTACGTTTAATTATATTACGGTTCGTAAGTTTGTGAGAGGTTAGCTTTGACTTTAGTGATACAGTCCGCTATTAGTTGGACTGCAGCACCCCACAGAGCTCTGATATTTTCACAATTGCTATGGGAAGGCCAGCAACAGTGGTCTCGGCACGTTGATTTGGGCTATGCTGATTTCGGTTAGTTTACGTTTGGGTAGCTTAGGATAGGTCAGCTTTCACTTTTTTGTTATACACAGCTATTTGGCGGATTCCTGCGCTCTCCAATGCTCTAGTATATTCTTCTTTGCTCTGGCCAGGTCCGCCACAGTGGTCAATGCACGATGGTTTGAGTTACGATACGTATGGCCCTACGAAGTTTGGTCACGTTAGGCTAGCATAGCTATGACTCTTGAGCTGTACGCTGCTATTTGGTGGATTCCAGCGCTCTACTGTGACCTAATAATCCCTGCATCGCTCTGTGAATTCAAGAAATAGTGGCCGCGGCGCGTTATAGTGTGTTAGGTTACGTTTGGTTAGTTTAGGATTGTGTCGGTTAGCTTAGGATATATTTGACTTTCGTGCTATACACCGCCACTCCATGGACCTGTGTACTCTACTATGCTACGTCATTTTCTGCTTGTCCCTGGGGAAGCCATCAATAGCGGTCGCGGCACGTTAGGTATAGTTATACTTTTGGCTAAGTTAGAAGAAGCCTAGTTAGGTTAGGATATCTTCGACTTTTGTGCTATAGATGGCTATTTGGTAGCTTTCTGCGCTTTACTGTCCTCTACTGTTCTCTGCTCGACTCTCGGGAGGCCAGCAATTATGGTCTTGGCACGATAAACTTTGTTGGGCTACATTTGGTTATGTTACGTATGGTCCGGCTAGGATAGGATACCTTTGACTTTTGGATATACATTGCTGTACAGATGATTTCTGCGCTCTACTCTGCTCCCACATGCTGTGCATGTTAGCGGGGAGGCCAGCAATTGTGTCCTCGTCACGTTAGGATCAATTATGTTACGTTTAGCTTGGTTAGGCTAGGTTATGTATGGTTTAGATGGCATCGACATTTGTGCTATACGCTGCTATTCGGTGGATTTCTGCGCTGGACTGTGCTCTCGTATATTCTGCTTGTCTATGGGGTGGCCAGCAGTAGTGCTTTCGTCGCGTTAGTCTGAGATATATTGTGTCTGGTTATGCTTCGTTTGGTTCGGTTAGGATATGATACCATAAAATTTTGTGCAATACACTGCCCTTCGGTGCATTTCTGCGTTGTAAATTTATCTACTATATTCTGTTCGACTCTTGGGAGGCCAGCTATGATGGTCGCGGCACGTTATGTTGAGTTAGAGAACGATCGGTTACGTTAAGTTACGTTGCGTTATTTTAGGATAGCCTTGACTTTCCTGTTATAAGCTGTTATTAGGAGGAATTCTCTGCTCTGCTGTGCTCTACTGCACTCCGCTCGAATTTGGCGTGCCCTGTAATAGTGGTGGCGGCGCGTTGTTTTAAGTAAAGTTGCGTTTCGTTATGTAACGATTTGTTTGGTTAGGGAAGGGTGGCTAAAGTTTTCTGCTATACACTGATATTCGGTGCATTTCCGAGCTTTACGGTACTCTAACATGCTCGGCATTGCTCTGGGAATGCCAGCAATAGTGGTCGCGTGACGTTAGGTTGAGCTATGTTACGTTTGGTTAGGATATGTTAGCCTGGATAGGTATGGTTAGCTATGACTTAAGTTGTATGCACTGCTTTTCTGTGTATTTCAGCGCGCTGCTGTGTGCTAGTATGTTCTAGTTGGCTCTGGGAAGGACAGTAATTGTGGTCCATGCACGTTAGTTTGAGGTGGACTACGTACGTATATGCTACGTTTCGTTAAGTTAGGACAGGGTATCTTCGACTTATGTGCTATACACCGCTATTCGGTGGAGATCTGCGCTCTACTGTGCTGCAGAGAATTCTGCGCGCCTCTGGGGAGGCCAGCAACAATGGTCCCGCCACGTTACGTTAAGTTTGGTGACGTTTGTCTGTACTACGTTTAGATTGGTAAGGATAGGGTAGAGATAACTTTTGTGCTACAGGCTGCTATTCGGCAGTTTCCTACGCTCTACATTGCTCTGCTATACTCTTCATGGCCCTGGAGAGGCTAGGAGAAGTGGTCCCGGCAGGTTAGGTTGTGTTAAGGTAGGTTTGGTTAGGTTACATTTGCTTGGGTTGTGTTTGGATAGGTTTGGCTTTCGGGGTATACACTTCTAGTCGGTGCATTTCAGCGTTCAACTGTGCTCTACTATACGCTGCTCGACTCTGGGAAGGACGGCAGTAGTGGTGGTGTCACGTCATTATCGGTCATTCTACGTCAGATTAGGTTGGTTCATATTAGGTTAGGTTGCGATATCTCTGACTTTTGTGTTATGCACCGCAATATTGTGGCCGTCTGCGCTCTACTGTGGTCTAGCATATTCTGCTTCTCTCTGTGTAGGTCAGTAATAGTGGCCCCGACACGTTACATTAAGTTTGGTTACGTTTGGCTATATTACGTTTGTATAATTTGGAATAGGATGAAGTTGACTTTTGTGCTATGCCCGGCTATTCGGAGGATTTCTACGCTCTTCATTTATATGCTATACCCTGCTCGAGTCTCGGGAAGACAGTCATAGTAGCCTCCGCACGTCAGGTTGTGTTAGGCTGTGATATGTTTGCCTGGGTCAGGTGTGATTAGATTTGACTCTCGTGGTATACACTGCTGTACGGCGCATTTCAGCGTCTTACAGTGCTCTGATATATTCCTCTTTGCCCCGGGGTTCCAGCAATAGTGATCGTGCCAAGACACTTTGGGTTATGCTTCGCTTGGTTAGGCTATGTTTGTCTGGGCTAGATTGGTATAGCTATGACTCTTCCACTATACACTGCGGTTCTATGGATTTCTGCACTGCACCCACTCTAATACATACTGCTTGAATCTGGGGAGGCCAGCAGTAGCGGTCGCGGTAGGTTAGGGTGGCTTATGTTACGCTTGTGTATGTCACGATTGGTCAGGTTAGGTGAGGATTGCTTTGACTCTTGTCATGTACACTGCTACTCGGTGGATATCTGCGCTCAACTGCGCTCTACGAAGTTCACCTTGGCTCTGGAAATGTCAGCAAATGTGGTATCGGCCAGTTATGTTTAGTCAGGCTACGTTTGGTGCGTTAGGTTAGGAGAGGTTTGGTTAGGATATCTTTGACTTTTGTGCTTTTCGCTGTAGTGCGGCGGAATTCTGCGCACTGCTGTGTTCTAGTCTGTTCTGATAGGCTCTGGGGATGCCAGCAATACTGGTCACGGCACGATAGGTTAAGTTACATTACGTCTGCTAATGTTACGTTTGGACAGGTTCGGATAGGATATCTCTGACTTTTGCGCCATACACTGGTGTACGGTGGACTTCTGCACTCTTCATTGCTCCACCATACTCTGCTCGACACTGGGGAAACCAGCAACAGTGGCCTCGGCACTTTAGGTTTGGCTATGTTACGCTCGGTTATGTTTGGTTAAGTTTAGTTAGGGTAAGATATCTTTATCTTTCGAGCTATACACAGTTATTCGGTGGCTTCCTGCACTCCACTGTGCTCAACTGTAAACTGCTTGGCCCTGCGGTGAACAGCAATAGTGACCGCGGCACTTTACGCTTAGTTTGGCTATGTCAGTCTGGGAAAAGTTAGTTTGGTTTATGTCCGGGTATCATTGACTTTTCCGCTGTACGCTGCAATTCTATGGATTTCTGCGCTCCGCATTACTCTAATATGCTCGGCTTGGCAATGTGGATGCCACTAATGCTTGTCGCGGCAAGTTACGTTGAGCTAGATTACGTTTGGTTAGCTTTGGTTATGCTGGATCTGGTTTGGACTTTCGAGCCTAACGGTGCTATTCCACGGACCTCTACGCTCTAATGTGATCCATCGTAATCTGTTTGTCCCATTGCCAGCAATGGTGGTCGCGGCAAGTTAGGCTGCGTTACGGTACGTTTTGGTAGGTTAGGTTACGTTAAATTTGGTAGTGATTGCTTTGACTTTTCTACTTTACACCGCTGTTTGGTGCATATCTGCACTCTGCGTTGCTCTACTACCATCGGCTTGTGTCTGGGGAGGTCAGCAATTGTGGTCTAGACACGTTACGTTGAGTTACGTTACGTTCGGTTAGATTAGGTTGAGTTAGGTTTGGTCAGGATATCTGTGACTTTTCTGCTGTAAACAGCAATGCGGAGTATTCCTGCGCTCTGCTGTGCTCTTGTATATACCGTCTGTCTCCGCTGCGACCAGCAATAGTGGTCTCGGCACGTTAGGCTTAGTTGTTCTAAGTGTGGTTAGATTAGGTTTGGAAGGGTTAGGTTAGGATTTCTTTGACCCCTGTGCCATACACGTTATGTTGTGTTATATTATGATTGGCTACATTAAGAATGGTTATATTAAGATTGGCTATGTTTGGAGGCGATAGCTTCGACTTTTGTGCGGTACACAGCAGTCCGGTGGATTTCTGCGCCCAACATTGCACTACTGTACTCGGCTCGTCTATGTGAAGGACGGTAATATGGGTCTAGGCACGTTAGGTCGAGTTAGGCTTCGATTGGTTATGTTATGTTAGCCTGGGCTAGGCATTGATAACTCTGACTTACGTGGTGTACACTGCTTTCGGTTTGTTTCTGCCATCTACTCTGTTCCAGTATGTTTTGCTTGACTCTAGGGTGGACAGCAGTAGCGACACCGCCACGTTAGTTTGAGTTACGTTGCGAATGGTTATGTTACGTGTGGTGAGATTTGGGTGGGGCATCTTAGACGTTTGTGCTATACACTGCTATGCGCTGAGGCTAATACACGGCTTCCGTGCTATCGACTGTTGTTCGGTGGATTCCTGCTCTCTACTGCGCTACATTGATCTCTGCTTGGCCCTGTGTGGGCCAGTAAATGTGGTCGCGGCACGTAATGTTGAGTTTGCTATGCAAGGATAAGATACGATAGCTTGAGTTAGGTATGTGTATCTTCGTCTTCTCTGTTGCACACCGCGATTCTATTGATTTCTACGCTCTTCTCTCCACTAATATGTACAGCCTCTCTGGGGAGGCCAGCAATAGTTGTGGCGGCACTTTAGGTGGAGCTTGTATACGTTTGGCAATGTCACAAGTTTCTATGTTAGGAGAGGATGGCTGCGACTTTTGCGCTATACACAGCTGTCTGGCGAAATTCTTCGCTCCACTGTCTTCTGCTATGCTCTGCTTGCCACTTTGGAGGACAGCGATAGTGGTCTCGGCGTTTGGGTTAAGTTATGTTGCGTTTGGTTATACTACGTTTGGATGGGATAGGAAATGATAGCTTTGCCTTTTGTGCTACACACTACTATTCGGCGGATATCAGCGCTCTACTGCTCTCTAATGTACTATGCTTGGCTTTGGGCACAGCAATAGCGGTTTAGGCATGTTACTTTGTGATAGATTATGTATGGTTGAGACACGATTCGTTATGTTAGGAAAGGACAGCCTTAACCTTACGCTATACACTGCTATTCGGTCGACGTCTGCGCTCCACTGTCCCACAAAATATTCTTCTTGTCCCTGGGGCGGCCCGCATTAATGTTCGTGCCACGCTTGGTTGAGTTAGGTTCCATCCGCTTTGGTTAGGTTAGGATATGTCTGGTCAAGATGGCTTTGACTCTTCTGCTATACACTGCAGTTCTGTGCATTCGTGCGCTTTACCGAGCTCTAGTATACTCTGTTTGGCTAAGCGGAGGCCAGCTGTATTGGTTTCGGCACGTTAGACTGAGTTATTTTGTGTATGGTTATGTTACGTTTGGTTAGGTAAGTAGAGGATAGCTTAGACCTTTGTACTATACACTGCTATCCGGAGCATTTCTGCGCTCTACATTGCTACA
>NW_016908837.1:0-12283 GCF_001483705.2 Eufriesea mexicana | reverse complement strand
TTCCTGCTATACACTGCTATACGGAGGATTCCTGGGCTCTGCTGCGCTATAGTATATTTTTCTTGGCTATGTGGATGTCTCGGCACGTTAGTCTGTGTTAGGTTGCGTTCGGTTATGTTGCGTTTGGACAGGATAACTTTGACTTTGGAGCTGTACACAGGTACTCGGTGGATTTCTGCGCTCTACTGTAATATAAAATTCCATGCTTTGATCCGGGAATGCTCGAAATAGTGGCCGCAGCGCGTTAAGCTTTGCTAGGTTACGCAATGTTAGGTTAGGTTTGTTTGGGTTATGTTAGGATATCGTTGACTTTCGTGCAAAACACTGCCACTCTGTGGACCTCTGCGCTCTACTCCCATCCAATTTGCCCTGCTTGGCGGTGGGGAGGCCAGCAATTGTGGGCTAGGGAAGTTAGGTTTGGATAGGTTACCCTCGATTGAGCTAGGACACGTAAGATTAGGTTCGGATACCTCTTGCATTTTTGCTTTACGCTACTATTCGTGCGACTTCAGCGTTCTACATTGCTCTGCTATACTCTCCTTGGCTCTCGCGAGGCCAGCAACAGTGGTGGTGACACGCAAGCTTTTGTTTGGTAACGTCCGCTCGCGTTACGGTTGGTTAGGTTAGGGGAGTATACCTTCGACTTTTGTGCTACATGCTGCTTTTCGGTGAATTTATCCACCCTACTGAGCCCTAATGTGCTCTGCCTTGCCCTGGGGATGCCAGAAATGGTGGCCGCGAAGCGTTACGTTGAGTTAGGTTTCGTCTGGCTACTTTATGTTAGCACTGGTAATGCTTCGATAGGCTTGATTTTTTTTCGATAGCCTTGATTTTTCTGCTATACACTGCGATTCGATGGACTTTTGCACTATAGCGTGCGATACAACACTCCGCCTGTGTCTGGTGATGCCCGGAATTGTGGTCGCGGTAAGTTAGGTTGAGTTACGTTGCACTCGGTCAGGCTAGGTTTGGCTAGCTTTGGCTGGCGTTGCTTTGACTTTTGTGTTATACACTGCTCTTCGGTGGATTTCTGCGCTCTACATTGGTCTACTATACTCTGCTCGACTATCGGGAGGCCAGCAGTAGTTTTCGCCGAACGTTAGCTTGGGTTACACTACGATCGGTTAGGTTAGGTTACGTTGTGTTACGTTAGGGTATCTTTGACCTTTGTCCTACACACTGCTACCCAGTGGGCTTCTGCGCTCTTCTGAGCGCTATCACACTCTGTTTGTCTCTGTGGGAGCCGGGAACAGCGCTCTCGGCACGAAAGGTTTTTTTATGTTGCGTTCGGATGTGTCATGCTTGGTCAGGTTTGGTAAGAACAGCTTTGACTTTTTGGCTACACACTGCTATTCCGAATGTTTCAGCGCTCTACATTGCTCTGCTGTATTCTGGTTAGCTTTCGTGGGCAAGCAATGGCAGCCGTGACACGTAACATCGGGTTACAATGCGTCCGCCTATGTTAAGTTTGGTTAGGCTAGGTTAGGGTATCTTTGACTTTCGTGCTATACACTGCCACTCTATCGACCACTGCGCTATGCCCTCCACTAATATGCCCTGCTTGGCTGTGGCGAGGCCGGCAGTCGTGTGCTAGGCAAGTTAGGTTTGGTTTGTTTCCGTTTGATTAGCTTGTGTCGGGACATATTTGGCTAGGATATCTCTTACTTTTTCGCTATACACTACTATTCGGGCGAATTCAGAGATCTACGCTGCTCTGCCGTACTCAGCTTTGCTCTCGTGAGGCCAGCAATAGCCTGCGTGGTATGTCAGGCTGGGTTACGTTACGCCTGCCTATGTTTCGTTTGGTAAGGTTAGGGTAGGATTACTTTGACTTTCATGGTATACACCGCCATTTGGTGGACTACGGCGCTGTGCTTTGTTCTAATACGCCCTGCATATCTCTCGGGAGGCCAGCAATATTATTCTCGGTACGCTATGTTTAGCTATGTCACGCTAGGCTTGGCTAAGTTAGGACATGCTTTATTAATATATCTTTGACTTTTGTGCCATACACGGCAATACAGTGTATTACTGCGCTCTACTGTGATTTGTATGTTCTGCTTGGCTCTGGAGAGGCCAGCAATTGTGGTCCCTGCACGTTAGGTTTACTTAAGTTGCGCTTGGCTAGGCTAGCTTAGGATACGTTTGGTCAGGATATCTTTGTCTTTTGTGCTGTAAACTGCTTTTCGCTCGATATCTGTGCAATGCATTGCTCTACTAGCATCTGCTTGTCTCCGGACATTCCAGCAATTGCAGTCGTATCAGGTTTGGTTGAGTAATGTTACGCTTGGTTAGGCTAGGTTAGGTCAAGTTAGGTAAAGATGGCTCTGACCTCTGTGCTATAAACTGCTATCCTGTCGATATCTGCGCCCTAAATTGCTGTACTAGCATCTTCTTGTCTCTGTGGAGGATAGCAGCTGTGGTCGTTCCATGTCAGGTTGGGTTTCGTAACGTCCGCTCGTGTTACGTTTCGATAGGTTAGGATAGGATAGCTTTGACTTTTGTGCTGTACACCCCAAATCTGTGGATTTCTGGGCTCTACATAGCTGTGCTGTATTCTGCTGGTATCTGGGGATGCCAGTAATAGATGCCTCGGCTTCTTAGGTTGAGTTTGGTTACGTTCGGCTGCGTTACGTTAATTTTGGTTAGGCCTGGATAGATAAGACTTTCGTGGTATACGCTGCTGTTCGGCGGATTTCCAAGCTCTACTGTGCTCTAGTGTGTTCTGGTTGGCTCGGTGGAAGCCCGTAATAGTGGTCTCGGCACGGTAGTCTGAGTTAGGTTGCTTTAGGTTATGTGATGTTTGGTCCGATTAGGATAGGATACCTTTGACTTTTGTGCAATACACTGCTGTTCGGTGTATTTCGACGCTCTAGGTTGGTCTACTATACTCTACTCGAATCTGGGGAGGCCAGTAATAGTGGTCTCGGCAAGTTAGGTTGAGTTAGGCTGCGTTTGGTGAAGTTACGTTAGTTTGGGTTATGTTCGGATATCTTAGACATGTGTGCTCAACACTGACATCCTGTGGGTTACTGTGATCATCTGTGCTCTATCATACTCCGCTTGTCCCTTTGGAAGCCGGCAGTAGTGGTCTCGGCACGTCAGTTTGAGATAGATAATGTTTGGTTATGTTACGCTTGCTAAGGTTAGGATAGGATAGCCTGCAGTTTAGGGCTGCACAAGGCTATTCGGTAGAATCCTGTGCTCTACGTTGCTCTACTATACTCTGCTCGACTGTCGGGATGAGCGCAATAGCGCTCACGGCACGTTAGGTTTAGATAGGTTACGTCAGGTTACGTTAGGTTAGGGTAAGTGTGATTAGGGTAGCTTTGACTTTCGCGCTATACACTGCTATTCGCAGACCTTCTGCGCTCTGCTGTGCCCTAATATGCACTGTTGGTCTCTGGGGAGGTCAGCAATAGATACTTCGGCTCGTTACGTTTAGATATTCTTCGTTGTGTTAGGTTAAGTTGCGTCGGGTTTGGTTAGTGTATCTCCAACTTTTGTGCTATACACCGCTGTTCGGCGGATTCCTGCGCTGTAAATTGCTGTACTATACTCTGCTCGACACTCAGTTGGCCACCAATAGTGGCCGTGGCACTTCAGGTTGAGTTAAGTTGCGTTCGGCCATGTTTGGTTAGGTACGCTTTCACTTTCGTGCTGTACACTGTTTTCGGTGGATTCCTGCACTCTACTGGGCTATATTCCAATCTGCTTGGAACCGTGGATGCGAGGAATAGTGGTCGCAGCACAATATGTTGAGTTTGCTATGTCAGGATGTGATACGTTGATTTGGGTTTCGTTTGGGTAGCTTTGACTTTTCCGCTGTACACTGCGATTCTATGGTTTTCTGCGCTCTACTCTGCTGTGGTATGCTCTGCTGGTCTCATGGGAGGCGAGCAATATTGGAGCCGGCAATTTGGGAACAGTATGGTTACGTTTGGCAATGCTATGTTTGGTTAGGTTAGGGTTGGGTATCTATGACTTTGTGCTGGACACTTCTATTCAGTGGACTTCTGCGCCCTTCGTAGCTCTAGTATACCCTACACGGTACAGAAGCGGCCAGCAATGACTGCCGTGGCACGATGGATTGAGTTAGATAACGATAGGCAATGTTAGATTGAGTTATGTTCGGTTAGGGTGGCTTTGACTTTTGTGATATACACTGCTATTCGCAGACCTTCTGCGCTCTGCTGTGCCCTAATATGTACTGTTGGTCTCTGGGTAGGTCAGCAATTGATACATCGGCTCGTTACGTTTAGATATTCTACTTATATTTATGTTTGGTTGTGTCAGGTTAGTTTGGGGTATCTTTGACTTTTGTGATGTACACTGCTATTTGGTGACTTTCTGCGCTCTACCGAGCTCTAGTATATTCTGCTTAGCTCCGGGGAGGCCAGCAATAGCGGTCTCGGCACGACAGGTTGAGATAGGGTACGTTCTGTTAGGCTACGCTAGCTCTGGTTAGGTTTCGATAACTTCGACTTTTCTGCTATACACTGCGACTCTATCGATTACTGCGCTCTACACTACTCTATTATGCTCCACTTGTACATGTGGAGGCCAGCAATACTGGTCGCGTCTCGTTAGGAAGGATTAGGTTAGGTTTGGTGACGTTACGTTTGGTTAGGTTAAGATACGATATCTTTGACTTTTGTGCTGTACACAGCTATTGTGTGAATTTCTGCGCTCTATTGTGCTGTAGTATGTCCTGCTTGGCTCAGGAGAGGCCAGCAATGGTGGCCTCGGCACGCTAGGTCGTTTTATGTTACGCTTGGTTTGGCTGGGTTAGGATAGGTTTGGTTAGGTTAGCTTTGACCCTTGTGATATACACTGCTACTCGTTCGATATCTGTGCACTGCATTGCTCTATTGACATCTGCTTGCCTCTGTGGAGGACAGAAACTGTGGTCGTGGCACGTATGGTTTAGTTAGGTAACGTTTGGTTAGGTTATGCTTGGTTGTGTTTGGTTAGCATGGCTTTGACTTTTGTTCTGTACGCTGCCATTCGGTAGATTTCTGCGCTCTACTGTGATCTAATATCCGTCGAATTGTTCTGGAATTTCTAGAAATAGCAGCTACGGCGCGTTAGGTTGTGCTAGGTTACGTTTGGTTTGGTTAGGTTTGCTGTGGTGTAGTTGGGATACCTTCGACTTTCGTACTCTAGACTGCCGTTCTGCGGACCTCTGCTATAGGTTGAGATAGGGTACGTTCTGTTAGGCTACGCTAGCTCTGGTTAGGTTTCGATAACTTCGACTTTTCTGCTATACACTGCGACTCTATCGATAACTTCGACTTTTCTGCTATACACTGCGACTCTATCGATTACTGCGCTCTACACTACTCTATTATGCTCCACTTGTACATGTGGAGGCCAGCAATACTGGTCGCGTCTCGTTAGGTAGGATTAGGTTAGGTTTGGTGACGTTACGTTTGGTTAGGTTAAGATACGATATCTTTGACTTTTGTGCTGTACACAGCTATTGTGTGAATTTCTGCGCTCTATTGTGCTGTAGTATGTCCTGCTTGGCTCAGGAGAGGCCAGCAATGGTGGCCTCGGCACGCTAGGTCGTTTTATGTTACGCTTGGTTTGGCTGGGTTAGGACAGGTTTGGTTAGGTTAGCTTTGACCCTTGTGATATACACTGCTACTCGTTCGATATCTGTGCACTGCATTGCTCTATTGACATCTGCTTGCCTCTGTGGAGGACAGAAACTGTGGTCGTGGCACGTATGGTTTAGTTAGGTAACGTTTGGTTAGGTTATGCTTGGTTGTGTTTGGTTAGCATGGCTTTGACTTTTGTTCTGTACGCTGCCATTCGGTAGATTTCTGCGCTCTACTGTGATCTAATATCCGTCGAATTGTTCTGGAATTTCTAGAAATAGCAGCTACGGCGCGTTAGGTTGTGCTAGGTTACGTTTGGTTTGGTTAGGTTTGCTGTGGTGTGGTTGGGATACCTTCGACTTTCGTACTCTAGACTGCCGTTCTGCGGACCTCTGTGTTCCACTCTTCCCTAGTATGCCCTGTATGGAGATTGTGAGGCCAGCAGTAGTGCGCCAGGCACGTTAGGTTTGGATGGGCTACGTTTGGTTGTGTTTGGTTAGGTCCGGTTATGTCTGGATGCATTCCATTTTCCGGCCTTACGCTTCAATGTGGCGGACTTCTGCGCTCTACTGTGCTCTGGTGTTTTCTGCTTGGCTGTGGGAGGTCAGCAATAGTGGGCTAGGCACGATACGTTATGTTACGTTTGGTTTGGTTTTGTTAGTTTGCGTTTGGTTACGGCGGTTGTGACTGTTGTGTTATGCTCTATTATTCGGTGAGTATCTGCGCTCTTCTGTGATCTACCATACCCTGCTCGACTCGGGGAATGTCAGCAATAATGGTCATCGCACGATAACTTGTGGTAGGCTACGTTTGGTATTGTTACGGTTGGGTAGGTTACGAGAGGTTACCTTCAGCTTTTGACAAATACACGGCTATCCAATGGACTCCTGTGCTCTACGTGCTCTATCATATCCTGCCTGTCCATGTGGAAGCGAGGAATAGTGATCGCGGCACGTTATGTTTAGTTATTCTATGTTTGGTTAGGTCGGGTTATGCCTGGTTTGGAAAGGATGGCTCTGGCAATTGTGCTATTTTCCACTCTTCCCTAGTATGCCCTGTATGGCGATTGTGAGGCCAGCAGTAGTGCGCCAGGCACGTTAGGTTTGGATGGGCTACGTTTGGTTGTGTTTGGTTAGGTCCGGTTATGTCTGGATGCATTCCATTTTCCGGCCTTACGCTTCAATGTGGCGGACTTCTGCGCTCTACTCTGCTCTGGTGTTTTCTGCTTGGCTGTGGGAGGTCAGCAATAGTGGGCTAGGCACGATACGTTATGTTACGTTTGGTTTCGTTTTGTTAGTTTGCGTTTGGTTACGGCGGTTTTGACTGTTGTGTTATGCTCTATTATTCGGTGAGTATCTGCGCTCTACTGTGATCTACCATACCCTGCTCGACTCGGGGAATGTCAGCAATAATGGTCAACGCACGACAACTTGTGGTAGGCTACGTTTGGTATTGTTACGGTTGGGTAGGTTACGAGAGGTTACCTTCAGCTTTTGACATATACACGGCTATCCAATGGACTCCTGTGCTCTACGTGCTCTATCATATCCTGCCTGTCCATGTGGAAGCGAGGAATAGTGATCGCGGCACGTTATGTTTAGTTATTCTATGTTTGGTTAGGTCGGGTTATGCCTGGTTTGGAAAGGATGGCTCTGGCAATTGTGCAATGAACTGCTATTCGGCGGACTTCTGCGCCCTAGTCTCCTCTAATATGTTCTGCTTTGCTTTGAGGAGGGCAGCGATAGTGGCCTCTGCACGTTAGTATGAGTTACGCTACTTTCGGTTACGTTACGTTTCGCTATGTTAGGATATTGTTGCTTTGACTTTTGTGCTATACCCTACTATTCGGTGGATTTCTGCTCTCCACATAGCTCTACTATAGCCTGCACGACTCCCTGGGCGTCAGCAATAGTGGCCGCGGCACGTTAGGCTGATTGATGTTACGTTCGGCTAGGTTAGGTTAGGTTATGTTCGGCAAAGGTAGCTTTGACTTTTGTGCTGTACACCAATACACGGTGATTTTCTACGCCCTGCATTGCTCTAAAATACTCTGTTCGACACTGAGGAGGCCACTAATGGTGGTGGCTGCACGATAGATTTCGCTACAATGCGTTTGGCTACGTCAAGTAAGGTTAAGTTTGGTAGGGATTTCTTTGACTTGTCAGCTACACACTGTTGTTCGTTGGACATCTACGTTCTGCGTTGGTCTACTAGCATACGCACCTCTCTGGTGAGGTGAGCAGTGGTGGACTGGGCACGTTATGTTGAGTTATGGTACGTTCGGTTTGGTTAGGTTAAGCTTGGTTTGGTCAGCACGTCCTTGACTTTTCTGCTATAAGCTGCAATGCGGTTGATTTCTGCTCTCTACTCTCCTCTGATATGCTCTGCTGGGCGATGGTGAGACAAGCAATAGTGGTCTAGATACATTAGGTTATGTTAGGGTGCTCTTGTCTGTGTTACGTTTGGTTGAGTTAGGTTAGGATATCTTTGTCTTTTGTGCTGTAAGCTGTAGTGCGCTGGATTGGCGCGGTCTTGTTTTCTCTGTTCTATTCTGTTTGGCTCTGAAGTGACAAGCTATAGTTTTGTTTCGTTTGGTTACGTTACGATGCGGTAGTTTCAACTGTTGTTGTGTACACTGCGATTCTATGGATTTGTGCCCCTTTCTCTCCTCTAGTATGTTCTGCTTAGCTATGGGGAGGGCAGTTAGAGTGTTCTCGGCACGTTAGGCTAAGATATGTATCGCTTGGATATGTTATGCTTGGTTAGGCTGGGATAGGATAGCTTAGACTTTTGCGTTATACACTGCTCACAGGTGTATTTCTGCGCTCTACACTGCGCTATCACGCAATGCTTGGCTCTGGGGGCGCCAGGAAGTGTGGTCGCGTCACGTTAGGTCGATTTACGTTTCGATAGGTTAGGCTACGTGAGGTTAGGTTTGGTTAGTGTAACTTTGACTTTTGTGCTATACGCTGCTATACGGAGGATTTCGGCGCTCGTTGTTGCTCTACTATACCCTACTTTACTCTGGCGAGGCAAATAATTGCGGTTGCGGCACGATAAGTTTTGAGACGTTACGCCTGGTTATGTCATATTTGGCTAGGGTTGGCTAGAATGCCCTTGACTTTTGTGCTGTAGTCTGCTATTCTGTTGGTTTGTGGGCTCTACTCTGCTCTAATACGTTCTGCGCCGCTATGGCGTGGCCAGAAATAGAGGTCTGGGCCTGTTAAGTTTAGTTATTCTTCCTATTGTTAGGTTAGGTTTTGTCTGATTTGGGCAGGATGGCGCTGACAATTGTGCCATACGCAGCTACTCGGTGAATTTCTGCAGTCTACTGTGACCTAATAGCATTCGCTTTGCTCTGGGGAGGCCAGAAATGGTGGCCGCGGCAGGTTACGTTGAGTTAGATTACTCCAGGCAATGCTATGATCGTTTGGGTTAGGCTAGGATACCATTGACTTTTGCGTCACACACTGCCATCCTATGGACTTCGGCGCTCTACCCTCCTCTAATATGTCCTGCTTTCAGCTGGGGAGGTCAGTAATAGTTGTCTAAGCACAATAGGATGGATCACTTTACGCTTGGTTTTGTCATGTTTGGTTAGGCTAGGCGAGGGTATCTTTGACTTTTGCGGTGTAAGCTCCAATGCTGTGGATTACTGCGTTCCACTTTGCTCTAGTTTGTTCTGCTTGGCTCCGGAGGGGGCAAGCAGAAGTGCATTCGGCTTGCATTCGGCACGTTAGTTTGAGCTTGGCTGCGTTCGGGTATGTTACGTTTGGCTATGTTAGGATAGGGTAGCATCAACTCTTGTGCTATGCACTGCGATTCTTTGGGTTTCTGCGCTCTAGACACATCAAATAAGTTCAGTTTTGCTGTGAGGAAGGCAGCGATAGTGGCCTCGGCACGTTAGGATGGGTTACGCCACGTACTGTTAGGATTGGTTAGCTTCGTCTTTTGTCCTATACACTGTTATTCTGCGCTCTACTGTACCCTAATGCACTCTGCGTGGTTGCGGGAAGGCAAGGAACTATGGTCCTGGCATGTTAGTTTGAGGTATGTTACGTTCTGCTTGGTTAGGTTTGGTTAGTGTAGCTTTGACTTTTGTGCCGTACTGTGCTCTTCGACCGATATATGCGATCTGCATTGCTCTGCTATCCTCTGCTGGCCTATGGCAAGGCCAGTGACAGTGGTCGTGGCACGTTTGAATGAGTTATGTTATGCTTGAATATGTTGCACTGGGTAACGTTTTGTTTGGATGGCTGTAGCTTTTATGCTATACTCCGATGTTTGTAGGATTTCCGCGCTCTATAGTGCTCTTGCATATTCTACTCGTCTATAGGGAGGCCAGGCGTAGTGGCCACGTCACGTTAGGCAGAGTTATGTTGCGTTTGGTTATGCTACGTTTGCTTATGTCGGGATAAGATAGCTTTGATTTTTGTGCCACTCACTGCTATTCGGTGGATTCCTGCGTTCTACAATGCTCTACTAAACTCTGCTCTGCTCTCGGGAGGCTAGCAATAGTGGTCGTGGCACGATAGTTTGAGTTAGGATACGTTCGCTTCAGAAAGGTTTGGTGAGGTTTGGTTGGAATTGCTCTGACTTTCGTGCTATAAACTGCTATGCGTTGGATTTATACGCTCAACTGAGATCTAGTAAATTCTGCGTGGATCAGGAGAGGCAACCAATGGTCGCCACGGCACGTTAGATATATCTATGCTACCTTCGGCTATGCTACATTTGGCTATATTTGGATATTGTAGCTTCGGCTATCGTGATAAGCACAGCGATTCTGTGGATTTCAGCGATGTACTCTCCTCTAATACGTTCTGCTTCGCTCTGAGGAGGGCATCAATAGTGGTCTCGGCGTGTTAGGTTGAGATATGTTTCTTTCCCTCGGTTAGACTTGTTTGGGATTGGTTAGGATGTTTTTGACTTTTGTGTTACAAACTAACGTTTATTGGAGATCTGCGCTCCACTTTCCTGTAATATGATCTCCTTGACGATGGGGTGGTAAGCAATGCTGTTCTAGTCACGTTAGCCTGAGATATGTTCCGTTTGGTTGTGTTACGCTTGGTTAGGTATGGAGAGAATAGCTCAGACTTCTGTGCTGTACACTGGACTTCGGCCGATCTCTGCGCACTACATTGCTCTACTATACTCTGCTCGACTCTCGGGAGGCCAGCAATGGTCGTCGCGGCACTATAGGCTGTGACATGTTACGGTCGATTGGGTTAGGTTGGGTAAAGTTTGGTTAGGATGGCAGTGACTTTCGTGCTATGCACCGTCCTTCCGTGGTTTCCTGCTCTCTGCTGTGCTCTAGTATGCCCTGCAATACCCTGGGGTGGCCAGAAATATTGGCAGCGGCACGTTAGGTTGTGTTATGCTACGTTCGGTTAGGTTATGTTAGCAGGGGTTGGGTTTGGATAGCTTCGACCTTTCTCCTGTTCACTGCCATTCTATTGATTCCTGCTTTCCACCTTTATCTAATATGTTCCGCCTGTCTCTGCGGAGGCAATGGGTAGTGCTCTCGGCTCGTTAGGTTGAGTTGTGCTATGTTTGGCTATGTAAGGTTTGGTTACGTTTGGTTAGGACAGCTCAGACTTTTGATCTATACACTGCTATTCGGTGGATTCCTGCTCTCTACAGCGATCTAATATTCCCTGCTTTGATCTGGGAATGCCGGATATGGTGGCCGCGGCGCGTTAGGTTGCGTTAAGTTATGTTTGGTTAGGTTAGGTTTGCTTGGGTTAGGTCAGGATATCTTTGACTTTCGTGCTGTACACTGCCGTTCTATCTGTCTCTTCGCTCTACTCTCCTATAATTTACTCCGCTTGGCGCTGGGGAGGCCGGCAATAGTGTTCTCGGCACGATAGGTTTTGTTATCACTTGTTTGGTCGGGTTACTCTTGGCTAGGTTAGGACAAGATAACTTTGACTTTTACGCTATACGCTACTCGTCGGTGGACTTCTGCCCTCTTCATTGCCCTACTATACTCTGCTCGACTCTGGAGGGACCAGCAATAGCTGTCGCTCCGCGGTAGGTTGAGTTTGGTTTCGTTTGGTTTCGTTAGGCTAGGTTACGTTTGGTAAGGATGACTTTGACTTTTGTGCTACATAATGATATTCGGTGTATTTCTGATCCCTACCCTGCTCTAATATGTTCTGCCTGGCCCTGGGGAGGCCAGCAGTTGATGTCTCAGCTCGTTACGCATAGTTATTCTACGTTTGGTTGCGTCAGGTAGGGCCAGGTTAGGTCAGGATATCATTGACTATTGTGCTCTACACTTCCGTTCGGCGGCTTTCTGCGCTCTACTGTGCACTAGTGTATTCTCCTTGGGTTATTGGGTGACCAGAAATAGTGATTTCGGCTCGTTAGTTTAAGTTACGTTGCGTCCGATTGTGCTACGTTTGGATAGGGTATGACAGGATATCTTTGACTCTTGTGCTATACACAGCTTGTCGCTCAATTTCTGCACTTTACTGTGCTCTAACATGCTCTGCGTGCCTCTGGGGAGGCCGTTGGTAAAAGCATCGGTACGTTGGCTTGTGTTAGGCTGCCACTGCTTAGGATAGGCTATGTAGGGTAGGGTTTGCGTACCGTCGACCTTTACACTTCAGTGTGGCGGATTTCTGCGCTCCAATGTGCTCTAGCATATTCTGCCTTGCTCTGCTGTTGTCAGCAAT
>NW_016908836.1:24226-37572 GCF_001483705.2 Eufriesea mexicana | reverse complement strand
CCTAACCCAGCCAAACATAGCATAAGCAAACGTTGCATAACACAAGCAAACATTTAGCAAGCACTATTGCTGGCCTCCATATATAGCAGCAGAATGTACTAGAGGATAGCAGAGCGCAGAAGTGCACCGCATTGCAGTGTATAGCACATAAGTCCACGACACCATAACCTAACATGGCTTAAACAAACATAACCGAACGTAGAATACGTAGTGTAACTCAGCATAACGTGCAGAGACCAGGATTACTGGCCACCCGGCAGCTAGGCAGGGCACATTAGAGCACCATAGAGGACAACAATCCACCGAATAGCTGAGCACGGCACAAAAGTTTAATGTATTCTCTCCTAACCGGACCAAACATGTCATAAGCAAACGTACCATGCCCCAACCTAACGTACCGAGATCACAATTGCTGGTGTTCGCAGAGTCAAGCAGAAAATACCAGAGCACGGTAGAGAGCAAACATACAACGCATTGCAGCGTATAGCATAGAGGTAAAAATTATCATAACCTAACCTTACCTTACTTAACCTAAGCAAAGGTGGTCTAACTGAACATAACGTGCCGCGACCGCCACTGGTGGCCTTCGTAATGCCAAGTAGAGCATATTAGAGCACATTAGAGCGAAGCAATCCGCCGAAAAGATGTGTACAGCACAAAAGTCAAAGTGGCTTGTCCTGCATAGCCAGACGTAACATAACCAGACGCATCATAACTATACCTAACATGGCGAGGCCACTATTGCTGGCCTTCGCACAGGCGCGCCGCATGTCATAGGGAGCAGCAGTGCGCAGAGATGCGGCGCATGGTAATGAACAGCAGAAAGGCCCAGATATCCTAGCATAACCTGGCCCAATTACCCCAACTGAACGCAGCATAACTCAACATAACGTGCCGCGAGCACTGCTCCTCGCCTCCTCATAGCCAAGCAGAATATGGTAGGGCACAGTAAATCAGAGAAATCCACCGAATAACTGTGTATAGCGCAAGGGTCAAAGCTATCCTGACCAAACTTAACCGACCCTATCCCAGCCAAACACGAACTCAAACTAACGTGCCACGGCCAGGAACGTACGCCTCCCCTGAGACGAGCAGGGTATAGTAGGGCAATGCGGAGCCCAGATATCCACCGAGTAGCAGCATATAGCAGAAAAGTTAAAAAAAATACTGACCAGGCGTTCGTGGCACAACCTAAAGAAACGAAACCCAAATATACCTAACGCGCCGAGAGCACAGTTATTGGCCACCCCAGCGCCGAGCAGAACATATTAAAGCACAGCAGAGGGCAAGAATCCACCGAATAGCAGTGCATGGCACAAAAGCCTAATATAATCTATCCTAACCCGAGCAAACGTGACGTAAGCAAACGCAGCATAACTCAAACTAACGTGCGGCGACCGCTCTTGCTGACGTCCACAGAGCCAAGCAGAATATACCAGGGCACAGTAGAGGGCAGAAATCCACCGCATTGTAGTGTGCAGCGCAAAAGTCAGACATACCCCGGCACAACCTGTCCAAATCTAACCTATCCAAACTTAGTGATTCTCATCATGGCGTGCCGCCTGCAATGCCCCTCGCCTGTCCAAAATAAAGCAGCATGCCAAAGAGCACAGTAGATCGCAGAAACCCACGGAACAGCAGTGTATATCGCAAAAGTCAAGCGTACCTTATACTAACCTAACCAAACGTAACAAAGGCATACGTAACATGTTTGAACCTAACGCGCCGGGACCACTATTGCTGTCCTCCGCAGAGGAAAGCAGAATATACTAGAGCGCAGTAGAAAGCAGAAGTCCACCGAATAGCAGTGTATAGCACAAAAGTGGAAGGTACCCTAACCTAACTTGACCTAGCCTAACAAATCCAACCGTGGAGTACTTCAATATAGCGAAACGATACCAACACTGCCGGCCACTCCAGAGTCGAGCAGAATATGGTAGAGCACAGTAGAAAGCAGAAATCCACCAAACAGCAGTTTATAGCGCAAAAGTCAAGGCTATCGTATCCTAACCTAGCCAAACGTATCGTCAACGCGCTTAACTGTATTCAACCTATCGCGCCGAGAACACTACTGCTTGCCTTCCCAGAGCGAAGCAGAAAATTTTTAGAACGCAGTAGAGCGCAGAAGTACGAGGCTAGCTGTTTATAGCACAGGAGACTCAACTATATCTTCCTAACCTCACCAAACGTAACAAAACAGTACGTAGCATCGCATATCCTAACGTCCTGAGAACAATATTGGTGGCATCCCCCGAACCAGGTAGAATATACTGGAGCACGTTAGAACGCAGGAATCCAGGAATGCAGTGCGTAGCACAAAATCCATAGCAGCATCTACTAATCTAGCCATACGTAAAGAACACACACGTAACCTAAATCAACATAACATGACGAGACCACTATTGCGGGCCTCCACAGGGACAAGCAGGATGTACTAGAGGGCTGTAGTGCGCATATGTCCACAAAAATGCTGTGTACAGCTCAAAAGCCGCAGTTACCCTAACCTAACATGACCTAACCATGCCTACCAAACGTAGGCCTCCCCAGAGCAAAGCAGAATGTAGTAGAGCACAGTAGATCGCAGAGACCCGCCGAAAAGCCGTTTACAGCACGAAAGTCATAGTAGCCTATCCCAACCAAGCCAAACGTTACATACCCAAACGTAGCATAGCTCAACCGAACATGACGAGACCACCACTGCTGGCCTCCACAGAGACAGGTAGAATGTACTGGAGCACACTAGATCACAGGAATACACCGAATAACGGTGAAAAGCACGATAGTAGGTGCTATACTAACCATATGTAGCCAAACCTGACCTAACCAAACTCGACATTACACAACCTAACGTGCTGAGTTCACTATTGCTTGCCACATCAGAGCCAAGCAGAAAATACCAGAGCACAGGAGAGCGCAGAAATCGACCGCATTGCAGTGCATAGCACAACAGTGAAAGATAGACTAACCTATCCTCACAAACCTAACTTAACCAAACGTAACCCAGCTCAAAGTAACCTACAGAGGCTACTATTCCTGGCCTCCCCAGAGCTAGGCAGAGCACACTAGAACAATTTAGAGCGCACAAATTCCACGAAAAGCAGTTTATAGCGCAAAAGTCAAAGCTATCCTATTCAAACTTAAGCTAACCTCACCCATCCAAACTCAGCCTAGGTGAACATAAAGTGTCGCGGTAACCATTGCTGGCCCCCCAAGGGTCGTGCAGAGGAAAGTAGGAAAATGTAGAGCACGGATTGTCATCGAATAGCAATGTACAGCACAAAAGTCAAAGACATCCTAGCTCAACGTATCCAAACGGATCAGTCAAACGTAACCTAATTCAACCTAACGTGCCCAGGCCACTGTTGCTCACCTCCCCAGAGCCAAGCAGGATACGCCAGAGTACAGTAGAGCGCAGAAATACGCCGCACTGCAGTGTATTGCGCAGAAGAGAAAGATATCCTAACCTAACTTGACCTAACCTAACCACAACAAACGTAGCCTAACTCAATGTGACGTGCCCAGACCACGATGTCTGGCTCTCCTAGAGGCAGACTGAAGAAACTGGATCACAGCAGATCTCAGGAATCCACCGAATAGCAGTGAATAGCACAAAAGTCAAAGCTATCCTGGCCTAACCCATCCAAACGTAACAAAATTGAACGTCACATAAATCAACCTATATCGCCGAGACCACAATTGCTGGTCCCCGCAGAGCTAAGTGGGATGTACTAGAGCACAGTAGAGCGCAGGGTACCACCGCATTGCAGAATATGTCACACAAGTCGAAGATATCCTGACCTGACCCAAACACACCTAACATAACCAAACGTAAACTAACACCACCTAACGCGATGCGGCCACTACTTCTGGCCTGTCCAGAGCAAAGCGGAGCATATTAAGTCACAGCAGAGCGCAGATATCCACCGAATAGCAGTGTCTGGCGCAAAAGTCAAAATTATCGTAGCCTAACTTGACAACACTTGACATATCCAAACGAAATCTAATGGAACCTAACGTGCGAAAACCATTATTGCTGGTTTCCATATCGCCAAGCAGGGTGTATTAGAGGCAAGTGGAGCGGCTAAGACCAGAAAATGGAGTTTTATGGCAGAAGAGTCAATGCCATCCTTACCAGGCACAAGCTAACCTAACTTAACCGAATGTAACCTGACTATAGGTATCGCGGCAGGACCACCATTGCGGCCATCCGTAGAGCCATGGAGACCATATTAGAGCACGAGAGAGCGCAGAAGTCCACCGAAATATGGTACATAGCACAAAAATCAAATCTACCGCGTCCTAACCTAACCAAGCCTAATACAGCCAGACGTAACACATCAGAACCTAACGTGCCGCGACAACAACTACTGGCCTCCGCAGAGTCGTGTAGAACGGTAGAGCGCAGAAATTCTCCGAATATCAGTGTACTCCCCGAAAGTCGAAGGAATCCAGGCCTAACCCAAACCAACAAAATCTAACTAAACGTAGCCTACCTCAAACTAACGTGCCGGGACCGCCATCACTGGCCTTCCCAAAGCCTAGCTGAAAACATTAGAGCACTGTTGGGCGCAGAAATCCACCTAATAGCAGACTATAGTACGAAAGTCAAAGATATACTCTCCTAACCTAACCAATCGTAACACAAATCAACTTAACCTGCCGCGTCCGCGATTGCTGGCCTTCACACAGCCAAGCAGAGCACATTAGTGGAGAGTAGAAGGCAGAAATCCATAGAATCTCAGTGAATATCGGAATAGTCAAAGCCACCCAAACCTATCTCAAACCAACAGAACATAGGCAAACATAGCCTAACACAACCTTACGTGCCGGAACCGCCATTGCCCCCCCCCCCCCGAGCCGCGAAGGACATTCTAGAGCACAGTAGAGGGCAGAAATAGACCGAATAGCGGTGTACAGCACAAAAGTAAGAGCTATGCCAACCAAACCTATACTATCACAGCCTAACCGAACGTGACGTGACCCAATGTAACGTGCCGAGACAACTACTTCTGGCCTTCCCAAATCCAGCCGGAAATTATTTGGGCACTGTAGGTCGCAGAAGTCGAACTAATAGCGGAGCATAGCACTAAAGACGAGGCTACCCGCTCCTAACCTAACCAAGCGTAACAGGACCATACGCAATATAACTCAATATATCGTGAACGCGAACGCTATTGCTCGCCTCCCCAGAGCCAAGCAGAACACATTAGCGGCGAGTGGAACCCAGAAATCCATTGAATTGCAGTGCATATCAAAAAAGCCAGTACTACGTATGCCAATCGCAAACAATCGGAATATAAATGGAAATATACTAACACAACCTAACGCACCGAGAACGCTATTGCTGCCCTCCCAGTGCCAGGCAGGACATACTATAGAATAGTACAGTGCAGAAAGCCACCGAATTTCAGTGTACAGCACAGAAGTTAAAACTAACCTCACAAAACTTAACATAAGCGAGCCTAATCGAACGCAATCTGACTCAACGTATCGTGCCGAGACAACTATTGCCTGCCTTCCCATAGCCAAGCTGAAAATATTAGAGCAATATAGGGCGCAGCAACCCACCATATGGCTGACTGTAGCACTAAAGTCAAAGCTATTCTCTCCTAACGTAACAAATTGTTACATAACCAAACAGAACATAACTCAACCCAATGTGCCGCGAGCAGTATTGCTGGCCTTCCGAGAGCCATGCATGACACACTAGTGGGGTGTAGAACGCAGAAATCCTTAGGATCGCGGTGAATATGAGAAAAGTCAAAGCTACCCAAACCTACCCTAAACCAACAGAAAAGAAACAAATTTAGAGTAACCCAAACTATCGTGCCGATGCCGCCATTGCCGTCCTCGCCAGAGCCAAGGAGAACATGCTAGAGCGCAATAGTGTGCAGAAAGCCACCAAATAGCAGTGCATAGCACAAAAGTCAAAGCTATGCTATCCCAACCTATCCGAACGTAACTTAATTGGACGTTACGAAACGCAATCTGTCGTGCCAAGACCGCTACTGCTGGCATCTCGAGAGCTGAGCAGAGTGTAGCAGAGTAATGTGGAACGGTGAAATCGTCCGAATAGTAGTGTATAACTCAAAGGTCGAATCTACCCGAACCAAAACTGACTAAACCTGACCAAACCAAACGTAACATAATTCAACCTGACGTGCCGACACCAATTCTGCTGGCAACCCCATAGCGAACCAGAATATACTAGAGCACAGCGGAGCGCCGAAATCCACCGCATATCAGTGTATAGCACAAAAGACAAAGATAACCCAACCAAGCATATCCTAATCTAGCCAAACAAAGCATAACATAACTCAAACATGCGTGCCGAGACCATCATCGCTTGCCTCCACAGAACCAAGCGGAACAAACTACAACACACCAGAGCGCAGAAGTTCAACGTATAGCTGTGTATAGCACAAAAGTCAGAGCTACCCTATCCTAACCCAAACCAACAGGACTTATCCAAACATAGCCTAACACAACATACCGAGCCGAGACCGCCATTGCTGACCTCCACAGAGGCAAACAGCACATACTAGGACACAGACGATTGCAGAAATCCACCGAGAAGCAGTGTACACCACGTAAGTGGAAGCTACACAAGCATAACACAGACAAACGTAATATAACCAAGCGTAGCCTATCACAGTCCAACCAGCAGATACCACTATTACTGGCCTCCCCGTCGACGAGCAGATTATTGCAGAGCAATATAGGCCGCAAGAAGCCCCGAAAAGCAGTGTACAGCATAAAAGTCAAAGCTATTTGGCCCTAAGCTGAACAAGCTTAGCATAACCCAACGTAGCCAAACTGAAACTAACATGCCGAGACCGCTACTGTTGCCCTCCACAGAAACAAGCAGATCATACTAGAGCAGAGTAGACCGCATAAATCCACCACATTGCAGTGCATAGGACAAAAGTAAAAGCTACCCTTGCCAAACGTAGCCTGACCCTACCTAATCGAAGATAACTTGACACAAGACGAGCCGCGACCGCGATTGCTGGCGTCACCAAGTCCAAGCAGGACATGCTAGCGGAGCGTAGAGTGCAGAAGTCCATAGAACGACAACGTTCAGCAGAGAAATCAATGCTGTCCATACAAACCCAGACTAACCTGACCTAACCAAGCGTAACATGACCCAACCTAACGTACCGAGACCACTATTGCTAGCCTCCACAGAGCAACGCAGAATATTCCGGAACACAGCAGGGCACAGAAATCCACCGCACTGCAGTGTACAACACGATGGTCAAGGACAATCTAACCTAACCCGTCCTAACCTGTCCTAACTTGATCTAACCAAATGTAAGCTGACTCAGACTAACGAGACTATCGCCATTGCTTTCCTCCCCGGAGACAAGCAGATGCTGGTAGAGCAAGGCAGGGTGCAGATATTTAACGAATTATAGTGTAAAGCACAAAAGCCAAAGTTACACAAGCCAAAACTAACCTAATATAGCCAAGGCAAGCGCAGCCTAACGCAACCTAGTATGCCGGCATCACTATTGTTGGACTCCCGAGAGTCGAGCAGAGTATAGAAGGGCAATGTAGGGCGCAGAGATCCACAGAATAGCAGCTTGTAGGACAAAAGTCTGAGGTATACTATTGTAACCAAAACAAACGTAACATAACCAAACGCAACCTAACTCAGTCAAGCGTGCGGTGTCCAATACTGCTGTCCTCGCCATTGCCAAGTAGAATATGCTAGAGCACAGTAGAGCACAGAAAGCCACCGTATAGCAGTGTGCGGCACGCATGTCAAAGCCATCATGTACAAACTTAACCTAACCTTACCATACCGAACGTAACCTAACACAACCGAATGTGCCACGACCACTATTGCTGGCCTCCACATCGCAAAGCAGAACATATTAGAGGAGCGTAGAGCGCAAAGGTCAATAGAATGGCACTGTATGGCAGAATAGTCAAAGCTATCCTCACCTATCGCAGACAAACCAAACATAACCAAGAGCAACAGAACTCATCCTAACGTGCCGAGAACACAGTTTCTGGCCACCACAGATCCAGACGGGGGATATTAGAGCACAGCAGTGCGTAGAAATAGACGGAATTGCAGTGTATAGCGTAAAAGTCGGAGACAGGCTGACCAAACCTATCTTAACCTAACCTAATCAAACGTAACATAACCCAAACAAACGTGTCGCAACCACTACTTCTGGCATCACCAGAGACAAGCAGTTGATAGCAGAACAATGCAGAGCGCTGTTATCGACCGAATAGCAGTGTATAGCACAAAAGTCAAAGCTATCCTAACCAAACAAGTACTAACCTATCCAAGCCATACGTAACTTATCTCAACCAAGCGTGCTACAAACAACATTGCTGGCATCCCTAGGGACAAGCAGAACATATTAGAGCACAGTAGAGCTCAGAAGCTCAACGGATAGCAGTGAATAGCACATAAGTTAGAGCTACACCTTCATAACTTGAACAATCGTAGCATAAATATGCGTAACCTAACTAATATTAGCCTGCCGAAACAACTATCGCTGTACTCCCCATAGCCAGGCAGAGCATATTAAGCTGCAGTAGAGCGCAGATGTCCACGTCGCAGTAGTGCACAGACAAAAGTCAAAGTTATCCCATCCTGACCTAGCCAAACCTTACTTAATCAAGCGTAACATAGCTCAACCTGACTTGCCGCGACCGCTATTCCTGGCATCCCGGAGACTAGCAGAGTGTGGTAGCGCACAATAGGGCGCTGGAGTCCATAGAATTGCAGTGCGTAGCACAAAAGCCATAGCTATCCCAGCCTAACCCAGCATAACCTATCGCAAGCGAACGTAATCTAACTTAACCGAACGTGCCCAGACGACCATTGCTGTCCTCCACAGAGCCAGGCTGAACCTATTAGAGGAAGCTAGTGTGCAGAAATCCATCGGATCGCAGTGTACAGCTGAAAGTTGAAGGATATCCGTACCTAGCACGAACTAACATAGCCTAACCTATCGTCGCCATACTCATCGTAACATTCCGCGACCAATATTGCTGCCACCCTCCAAGGTCCGGCAGACTAGGGTAGAGCACAGTGGAGGGCAGGAATTCGCATATTAACACTGTATAGCACGAAAGTCGAAGCTACCCTAACCAATCCTAACTAAACATAACCTAACCGCACGCAACCTGACTCAACCAAACGTACCACGACGGCTACAGCTTGCCTCCCAAGAGACAAGCGGAGGCTAGTTGTGCAATGCAGATCGTAGAAACCAACCGTATGGCAGTGTATAGCGCCAAAGTCAAAGCTACCCTATCCTAACCTAACCAAACCCAACCTAACTGCACGCAGCATTACCCAGCCTTTCCTGACGAAACCACAATTGCTGGCCTACCCAGGCCATAGCGGAGAACATTAGAGCAGAGTGGAGCGCAGGAATCCAACGAATGGCAGTGTGTAGCACAAAAGTCAAGGCAATCCTATCCCAACATAACTTAACGTAAAATATGCAGGCTCAACGTAACACAATCTTACGTGCTACGACCGCTATCTCTGGCATCACGAGAGCTAACCAGAGTATAGCAGTGCAATGTAGAACGCTGAAAGCGACAGAAGAGCAGCGTATAGCACAAAGGTCAATACTGCTTTAACCATCATAGCCAAACGGAACATAACGCAAACTAACGTGCCGAGCACATTATTCCAGGCGTCCAGAGAGACAAGCAATTGGTGGTAGCGCATTGAAGAGCGCAGGAGTCCATAGAATAGCAGTGTGCAGCGCTAAATATACTCTAGCATAACACATCGTAACCTAACATAGCCAAACGTAATCCAACCCAACCAAACGTGCCGCGACCAATATTGCTGGCCTCACCAGAGCATAGCAATGCACATAAGAGCAATGTAGAGCAGAGAGATCCACCCAATGTCGACGTATAGCACATAAGTCAGAGCTACCTCACCCTAACCTAACCAAACGCAACATAACCAAACGCAACATACCTCAGCCTAACGTGCCGAGAGCACTACTTCTGGCCTCCCGATACCCAGGTAGAGTATACTGGAGCACAGTAGATCGTAGAAGTCTGCGAATTGTACAGCAAAAACGCCAAAGCTATCCATACCTAGCCCGAAATAACATAGCCCAATCGAACGTAGCAGAGCTCAAGCTAACGTGTCGGTACAAGCATTGCTGGCGTCCTCAGAGCGAAGCAGGGAATATTACAGCAGAGTGGAGAGCAGAGAGCTACCGAATAGCAGTGTATAGCACAAAAGTCAATGCTAACCTATACTAACCTGACCAATCGTAGCATTACCAAACGTAGCCAAACACAAACTATCGTGGCGTGACCGTAACTGCTGGCCTCCCTAGAGCCGAGCAGGGTATAGTATAACGCAGTAGAGCGCCGAAGGCCACCAAATACCATTGTACATTACAAAGTCAAAGATGTCTATACCTAACCAGACCCAGCATAACCTACCCAAACTTAGAGTAACTAAGCCTAACGAGTTGCGAACACAATTGCCGGCTTCCCCAGAGACGAGCAGAATACGATAGAGCACAATAGAGCACAGAATTCCACAGGTTATCAGTGTTGAGCACATATGTCAAAGCTATCCTTACCTAACCCAACATAACCAAACCAAGCAAAACGGAATATAACACATCCTAACGTGCCGCGACCAGTATTTCTGGCCTCCACACAGCCTTGCAGAGCATAGCAGAGGAGAGTACTGCGCAGAAATCCATAGAATCGCAGCGTACAGTACAAAAGTCAATGGGATCCAAACCTAACCCAAACTAACGTAATCGAATCCAACGTCACAAAGCCCAACGTAAAGTGCCGCGAACACTGTTTCCGGCCTCCCCAGGGTCTAGCAGACTAGAGCAGTGCATAGTTCAGGGCAGCAATCGACTGAATATCTGCGTATAGCACGAAAGTCAAAACTACACTAACCAAACGTAACCTAACCTGACTAAACGAAACGTAACCTAACACATCCAAACGCGCCATACCACAATTTCTCGTATCCCGGGAGTCGAACAGAGTATAGTGGAGCAATGCAGAGCGCGGAATTCCATCGAATAGCAGTGTCCAGCACAAAAGTCAAAACCACTACAACCCAACGTATCCAAACGTAATATAGCCGAACGCAACATAACCTAACATAACATGCCTAGACCACAGCCGCTGGCTTCCCCAGAGCCGAGCGGAATATGCTGAAACTCAGTAGAGCGCAGAAAGCCACATAACAGCAGTGTATAGCATTGAAGTCAAAGATACCCTAACCTAGCATATCCTAACCTAACCCAACGAGCGTAACATAAATCAGGCTGTCGTGTCACGACCGCCATTGCAGGTCTCTCCAGAGGGGAGAGGAGATTAGTCGAGCAATGAAGAACACAGAAATCCGGCGAATAGCAGCGTAGAGCACAAAAGTCAAGGTCTTCCTATCATAACCTAGCCAAACGTATCATAACCGAACGTAACCCAACTGAACCTAACGCTCCGAGAGCAATATTGCTGGCCTCCCTGAGTCATGCAGGACATATTAGAGGAGAGTAGGGCACACCAATCCATATAGTCGCAGTGTACAGCAGAAAAGTCAAAGATATCCATACCCAAACCAAGCTAACGTAACCTAACCTAGCGTAGCCAAACCCAACGTTACGTGCCGCGACCACCTTTGCTGGCCTCGCCAGGATATAGTAGAATATAGTAGAGCAATCTAGAGCGTAGGAATCCACTGAATAGCCGTGCATAGCGCAAAAGTCAAAGCTATCCTCTTCTAACCTAGCTAAACGTAACATGGCCAAAAGTTATCTACCTCATACTAACGTGCCGAGACCACCATTGCTGACCTCCACAGAGGAAACCAGAACGTACTAGAGCACAGTGGAGCGCTCAAACATACCGAAAAAGAGTTTACACCACGAAAGTCGAAGGTACCATACCCTAACCCAAACAATCGTGCCCTATCCAAACATAGGCTAACTAAACCTGACGCGCCGAGACAACTATTACTGTCCTCCACAGAGTAGAGCAGTGCATAGTAGAGCAATGTAGGGCGTAGAAATCCACCGAATTCCGGTGTACAACACAAAAGTCAAAACTACCCCACCCTAAGCTATCCAAACGTAACATAAGCAGATGTAACACAAAAGTCAAAGCTATTCCAACGTAACACAAGTACGTAACCTATCCTAGACAAACGTAATCTAACTCAACCTAACAGAAATGAGCGGTACGCGGCGTATACAACAAATGACAGAGATGTACTCTCCTAACCAGGCCAAACGAAACGTAACCGAACGTAACATAACACAGCCTAATGTTCCGCCATCACTACAGCTGCCCTCACCAGAGCCAAGTAGGACATACTACAGCACAGTAGATCTCAATAATCCATCGAACAACAGTGTATACCGCGTAAGGCAAAGCTATCCATACGCAACCCAGCCTACCATGACCCAGCCAAACTTTGCCTAACTCAAACTAACGCGCGGAGACCGCTATTGCTGGCCTCCCCAGAGCCAAGCAGAGTGTATTATAGCACACTGGATCGTAGAAATCCACCAGATGGCAATTTGTACCGCAAAAGTCATAGGTAACATATCGTAGCCTAGCAAACCGTGCAATGCCAAACGTAATGGAACTCAACCTAACATGTCGCTACCAAAATTGCTGAGCTCCCCAGAGCCATGCAGGACATATTAGAAGGGAGAATGGCGCAAATGTCCATAGAATCGCAGCGTACAGCAGAAAAGTTAAAGATATCCATACCTAACATAAGCTAACGTAACCAGGCTTAATGTAGAAAATCTAAATGCAACGTGCCGCGACGACGATTGCTGGCCCCGAAGGGCCGAGCAGATTAGAGAAGAGCAAAGTGGAGAGCAGGAATCCACCGAATAACTGTGTATAGCACGAGAGTCAAAGCTACCCCAACCTAACCACGCCTAATCTATCCTCACCGAACGTAGAGTAACTTAACCTAACGTGACGCGACAACTGTTGCCCGCCACACCATAGACAAGCAGGTTATGATAGACCACAGTAGAGCACAGAAGTCAATTGGATACCAGTGCTGATCACATATGTCAAAGCTTACCTAATCTAACCCAAGCAGACCCAACGAAACCAAACGTAACCAATCCCATACTATCGTGCCGCGACCAGTATTGCTGTCCTCCACAGAACCAAGCCTATCTTAATAGAGGAGAGTACATCACAGAAATCCCCCGAAAGGCAGTGCGAAGCTCAAAAGGCAAATTTACCCTATCCTAACCTAACCAAAGGTAACATAACGTTGCATAACGTAACACAGATTAACGTGCCGTGACCTGTACAGCTGGCCCCAGCATAGCCAAGCAGAA
>NW_016908836.1:0-24174 GCF_001483705.2 Eufriesea mexicana | reverse complement strand
AATGGCAGTGTTTAGCACAAAAAGCCATGCCAATCTTGACCAATCTTATCCTAACCTAGCCAAAGCGAACGGAAAATAACTCATGAAAACGCGCCACGAACGTTATTGCTGAGGTTCCCAGAGACAAACGGAATATATTAGAGCGCAGTAGAGCGCAGGTGTCCACCGGATAGCAGTGTATAGCGTCAAAGCTGAAGCTGCCCCTTCCTAACATAGCCCACCGTGACATAACCGAACGTAACATAGCTCAAAGTGTCGAGCCGATACCGCCATTGCAATCCTCCCCAATGCAAAGCAGAGCACGCTGGTGCGCAGTAGTGTGCAGAGATCCACCGTCTAACAGTGTACAGTACAAAATTCAAAGCTATCCCGCCCTAACCTAGTAATTCGAACATAATCAAACGTAGTCTAACTCAACCTAACATGACGCGACCACTATCGACGGCCTCTCTAGGGACATGCACAGCATATTAGAGGAGAATCGGGAGTAAAAGTCAATAGAATCGCAGTGTGCGGCAGAAAAGTCACAGATACACGTACCCTAAGTTCACCGAAGAGCAGCGCATACCACGGAAGTCAAATCTATCCAAACCTAACCCATACCAACATACCGTAACCAAACGTAACATAACTCAGCATAACGGACCGAGGCCACCATTACTGGCCTTGCCATGGTCGAGCAAATTGTAGTAGAGCAACGTGCGGCGTGGAAACCCGCCGAATAGCAGTGTATAGCACAAAAGTCAAAGCTACCCAAACCTAACGCAAACCAACCGAACATAGCCGAACATTGCCAGACACAAACTAACGTGCAGAGAACGCTATTCCTACCTTCCACGGAGCCATGGAGGACATACTAGAGAACAGCAGGGTGCAGAAATCCACCAAATTGCGGTGTAGAGCACAAAAGTTAAAGCTATCCTATCTAACCCTAGCGTACCCCATCCTAACCGAACGTAAACTGACTAAACATAACGTGCCGAGACTTTCCTTTCTGGTCTTCCCAAGCCAAGCTAAAGATATTACTGCACTGTAGAGCGCAGAAGACCTCCTAATAGCAGGCTGTACCACAAAAGCTGACGTTATCCCCTGCAAAACCTAACCAATCGTAACATAACCAAACGTAACCAAATTCAACCAAACGCGCTGCGAACCCTACTACTGGCCTTCACAGACTCAAGCAGAACGCGTTAGCGGAGAGTAGAACGCCGAAATCCATAGATTCGTAGTGCACAACGGAAGAGTCGACGCGACACATGCCCATCCCATAGCAACAGAGCATAGCCAAACATTGCCTATCTCAACCTACCGTGCTCGGACCGCTATTGCTGCCATCCCCAGATCCAAGCATATCATACTAGGTCACAGCAGAGCGCAGAGATTCACCGAACTGCAGTGTACAGCACAAAAGTTATAGCCATCCTGACCAAACATGGCCTAAACCAACCTGACCGAAAGTAACATGACTCAACATGACGTTCCGACACCACTATTGCTGGCCGTCCCATAGTCAGACTGAGAATAATAAACGGCTGTAGGAAGTCGAAATCCACCTAATAGCAGACTACAGCACTAAAATGGAAGCCATGCTCTCCTAACCTAGCCAACCGTAACATAACCAAACGTAGCAAAACTGATTCTAACGCGCTGCGACCGCTATAGCTACCCTCCCCAGAGCCAAGCAGAACACATTAGTGGAGAGTAGGACGCAAAATGTCGTGGAATTGCAGTGCTTATCAGAAAAGTCGAAGCGACACAAGCCTAACCCAAACAAACAGTCCATAACGACACATAGCCTGACTCAACCTGACGTGCCGAGACAGCTATTTTTGCTCTCCCTAGAGCCAAGCAGGACATACTAGAGCACAGTGGAGCGCAGAAATCCAAAGAGAAGCAGTATACAGCACAAAAGTTAAAGCTAACCAGTCCAAACTTTGCCTGAACCAACCTAACCGAACGAAACCTGACTCACCATAACGTACTGAGACCACTATTTCTGGCCTTGCCAGGGCCAAGCTGAAAATGTTGGAGCACTGTAGGGCGCAAGGATCAACGTAATAGCAGAATACAGCACTAAAGACAAAGCTATCCCCTCCTAACCGAACCAGTCGTGACACAACCAAACGTAACACAACTCAAACAAACACGCCGCGCCTACCATTGTTGGCCTCCACAGAGTGAAGCAGAATAAACAAGAGCACAGTAGAGCGCAGTAATTCAACGCATTGCAATGTGTAGCACAAGAGTCAAAGGTATCCTAGCACAAGCAGTCCTAACCGAATGTACCCTAACTAAACGTAACGTGAAGAGAATATATTTGCTGGATCGCCAGAGCCAATCAGAGCATATCAGAGCAACGTAGAGCGCAGGGAACCATCGGGTAGCGGTGTATAGCATAAAAGTCGAAGCTATCCTATCCTAAACTAACCAAACGTAACATAACAAAACATAGCATAACTCAACATAACGCGATGAGACTACTACTGCTGGGCTCCCCAGAGCAAAGCGGAGCATGTTAGAGTAATGTAGAGCGCAGACATCCACCGAAAAGCCTTGTACTGCATAAAAGTCAAAGCCGCACTGACCAAACTTATACTAACCTAACCTAACCGAACGAAATATAGCTCAACCAATCACGCAGCGACCACTATTTCTGCCCTCCCCAGATTCGAGCAGAGTATAGTAGACTACAGTAGATCTGAGAATTCCACCGAATAACTCTGTGTAACACGAGAGACAGTGTTAGTCAAGCCTAACCCAATCTAGCGTAACCAAACCGAACGTAGCATAATACAACGTAACGTGCCGAGACCGCCATTCCTGGACTCCCCAGAGTAACTCAGAGAACACTACAGAACAGTAGGGTGTAGATATGTAGCGCATTCTAGCCCGTAGCGCAAGAGTCAAAAATATGCTAACCTAACCTCTCCTAAACTAACCTAACCTATCTGAACGTAGCCTACGGAGCGTAACCAGTATTGCTGGACTCCAGGGAGTCAAGCGGACTTTAGTAGAGCAATGTAGAGCGCAGAAATACACCGAATGTCAGTGTATATCACGATAGTCGAAGCTATCCGCTCCTACACCAACCAAACGTGACATGACCATACGCAACGTACCACAGCGTAACGTGCCGAGACCACTTATGCTGCCCTCAGTATGGCCAAGAAGAGTATACTAGAGCTCAGTAGAGCGCAGGAATCCACCCTATACTAGGCTACAGCACAAAAGACATAGCCATTCAACAAAATTTATGCTAACCTAACCAAAGCAAACGTAACATAACTCAAGCAGTCGTGCCACAAACATTATTGCTGGCCCCCCCCAGGGCCACGCAGAACGTACTAGAGCATGGTAGACAGCAGAAATCCACCGAATTGCAGTGTGGAGCGCAGTAGCTAAATCTATCCCATCCTAACCTAGCCAAACCTAAATTATCCAAACGTAATCTGACTCTGCCTAACGTACCGGGAACACTATTGCTGGCCTCCCCTGGACCATGCAGAACATGCTAGAGGAGAGTAGGGCGCAGAAATCCATGGAATCGCAGTGCACAGCGGAAAAGTCAAAGATATCCAAGCGTAACCCAAACAAACGTAACCTAAACTATCGTAGGCGAACACAACGTAACGTGCCGCGGCCACTATCGTCGGCCTCCACAAGGTCTAGCAGACTAGAGTGGAGCACAGTGGATCGCATCAATCCATCGAATAAATGTGTATATCACGAAAGTCAAAGCTACACTGACCAAACCATACCTAACCTAACACAATCAAACGTAGAATTACTCAACGTGACTAGCTGATAACTCTATTGCAAGACTTCCCAGAGCCAAGCAGAACACGTTAGATAACAGTAGAGACAGAAGTCTCCAAGTAGCTGTGTATAACACAAAAGTCAATGCCATCCTTTCCAAACGTAACCTATCGTAACCAAACCAAACGTAACATAGCTGAATTTATCGTGCCACAACCGCTATTGCTCTCGTCCCCAGAGTCTTGCAGAGTGTAGTAGAGCAATGAAGAACGCAGAAATCCATCGAATGGCAGTGAAAAGCGCTAAAGTCAAAGTTACAATAACCAACATATCCTAACCCAGCAAGCCAACTGTAACGCGACTCAACCTATCGTGCCGAGATCATACTTGCTGGTCTCCCCAAAGCCAAGCAGAACATGCTAGAGCGCAGTGGAGCGCAGTAATCCATCGCATTGCAGTGTGTGGCAGAGAAGTCAAACATATCCTGACATAAACTCTCCAAAACGAGCCAAGCCAAGCGTAACACACATTAACGTAACGTGCCAAGAATAATATTGCTGGACTTCCCAGAGATATGCATGGCATATTGCAACAATGTGGAGCGCCGAAGTCCACCGAATACCGGTGTCTAGCATAAAAGTCAATGCTACCCTATCCTAACACTACCAAACTAAACACAACCGGACGTTACCTAACCCAATCTAATGCGACCATGCCACTATTGCTGGCATCCCCGTGACCATACAAATCATACTAGAGCACAGTAGAGCGCAGAAACCCGCCGAACAACTGTCCATACCACGAAAGTCAAAACAATCCATACCTAACCCAATACTAACACAATCTAGCCAAACCAAGCCTAACCCAAACATACGTGACGAGAATACCATTACTGTACTCCCCGGAGTCGAGCAGAGTACTCTAGAGCAATGTAGAGTGTAGAAATCCTCCGAAAAGCGGAGTATAGCACAAAAGTCGTAGCTACAGTATCCTAACCTAACCAACCTTAGCATTTCCAAACGTATCCTAACGCAACCTAGCGTGCAATGTCCACTAATGCTGGTCTCCCCGGTGTCGAGCAGATTATAGTAGAGAGCAGTAGATCGCAGAAAGCCACCAAATAGCAATGTATAGAGCAATATTCCGGGATGCCTTAACTTAACCAAACCAAACGGAGAGTAACTAAACCTACCGTGCTACGACCACTATTGCTGGCTTCCCCAGAGACAAGCAGACCGTGATAGAGCGCACTAAAGCGCAGAAGTACGTAGGATATCAGTGTAGAGCACATACGTCAAAGCTATCCTATCCTAACACAACCAAACCTGACCTAACCGATACGTAAGCAATCCCATTCTAACGTGCCGAGGCCACAATTGTTTTGCTCCACAAAGCCGAGCTGAATATAACAGAGCACAGTAGAGCGTAGAAAGACACCAAGTAGCAGTATATAACACAAACGTGGAAAATTACCTAACCAAACGAGACATATCCCAACCTAACCTAACGTAGAATAACTAAATTAACGATCCGAGACCCCTATTTCTGGCCTCCCCAGAGCACAACAGAACATATTAGACCACAGCAGAACACATTAAAGCATAGCAGAGCGCATACAACCACTGAATAGCAGTGTATAACACAAAAGTCAAAGCCACCCTGACAAACATAACCTAACCTAACATGACGAACGCAATGTATCTCACTCTACCGTTCCACGACCGCTATTGCCGGTCTCCCTAGGGACGTGCGGAGTACAGCAATGCAATGTTGAGCGCTGAAATCCACCGAGTAGCAGCATATAGCACAAAAGACAAAGTAATCCTATCCTAGCCTAACCAAGCGTAACATAAGCGGACATAACGTTACCATCCTGACGTGCCATGAAAGCTGTTGTTGCCCTCACGAGAGGTAGCGGTGTACAGCAGAGCAATGTAGAACTCAGAAATAGTCTGAGTCGAAGTGTATAGCTCAAGACACAATGACATCCTAACCGAGCCTAAAGAAACCTAGCGTAAACAAGTGTAACATAACTCAATCTATCGTGCGGAGAGCGCTGTACGTGTCGCCCATAAAGACAGGCCGAGTGTGATAGCGAAAAGAAGAGCGCAGAAGTCCATATGTCAGCGGTGTGTGGCACAAAAGCCAAAAGCATCCTAACGTAACACAACGTACCCTTTTTTTCTCTTTTTTCACGTGGGGAAAATCATCCAATGATACCCGGTCCCACCTAGGGGAGGAGACGTGGTGATGTGGGATTTTTACTCACTAAAACCCCCACGATGGCCAGCCCTTCGCATTTCGGTGTGCCCTAGACTTCTCGGCGACGCAATTGCCAGGAAGCCCCCGCGAAGCAACCGCAGTTCCTTCCCGGCGCGGCGGGAAATCGCAACCGCAAAGAACATGTCCATGCGCGCGAGACGGGTTGATTACAGACACCCAAAGCACGCATACCACCGCACCGCAACGCACGCATAACCTGCTGACCCCGCGCGACCATGACTCGACGCCTCGCGCCCGGACCACGGTCTCTCGAACAGACGTGCCCCCACACGCCTGCCCGTGGTCAACCTGACAAAGGTTACAACGGGAGACAGAGACGGTCTTCCCGGGCGTAAGTGCATGGTCGCTCGCGATGGCGGAGGCCTAACGCGTTACCACCGAATAGCAGTGTACATCACAAAAGTCAAACCCATCCTTACCATACTTAACCAAACCTAACCAAACAAAGCGTAACCTAACTCACCCAAACGCGCCGCGACCACTTCTGCTGGACTCCCCAGAGCGAAGCAGAACATATTGCGGCACAGTAGAAACTAGAAGTCAACCGCATTGCTGTGTACACCGAAGAAGTCAAAGCTATCCGAACCTAACCCTAATTAACCTAACCCAATCAAACGTAGCATATAAAAACCTAATACGTCTTCAAAGCTATCCGAACCTAACCCTAATTAACCTAACCCAATCAAACGTAGCATATAACAACCTAATACGTGGAGACCAGTATTGCTTCCCACCCCAGAGCCAAGCAAGGCATATTAGAGTAGAGTGGCGAACAGAAACCCACGGAATAGCCGTGTATAGCACAAAAGTCAAAGCTTTCCTGTCCTAACCGAACCAAACGCAGCACAATCAAACGTATTCCTAATTAACATATCGTGACGAGACTGCCACTGCTAGCCTCTGCAGAGCCAAGCAGAGCATATTAGAGCAACGTAGAGCGCTGAAAACCAACGAACGGCAGTGGAGAGCATAAAAGTCAACGATATCCTATCCTAACCTATCTAAACGTGACATAACCGAACGCAATATAGCTCCACCAAACGTGCCGAGACCAACACTGCTGCCCTCAGCAGGTACAAACGGAATATGCTAGAGAATAGTAGAGTGCAGGAATCCACCGAATTGTGGAGCATATCACAAGAGTAAAAGCTATTCGAACCAAACTTGGATTACCTGACTTAATCAAACGCAACCTAACCCAACCTAAGACGCCGCGGCCACGATTTCTGCTCTGCCCAGGGCGAAGCAGAGCATATTAGGTCTCAGTAGAGCGGAGATATCCACCGCATAGCGGTGTACGGCGCAAAAGACAATGTTATCTAACCTAACCGCATGTAACATATCTTAGCCAAACGTGCCAAGACCGCTATTTGTGGCCTCCCCAGAGACGAGCATATGCTAGTAGTGCAGTGCAAGGCGCAGATAACGACCGAGTGGCAGCCTAAAGCACAAAGACAAAGCCATACCAACCAAACTCAACCAAACCTGATCTAACCAAACTAAACGTAACTCAACCAAATGTGCCTGGACCGCCAATGCTGGCCACCAGACAGACTAGCAGAGGCTAGTAGAGCAATACAGAGCGCAGATATCGACCAAGTGGCAGTGTATAGCACAGAAGTCACTGCTACCTTAACCAAACCTAACCTAACCTAGCCGGGCAAATCGTAACCTATCTCAAACAAACGTGCCGAGACCACTATTGCTTGGCTCTCCAGAGCCAAGCAGAAGGAACTGCGGCAAAGTGGAGCGCAGTAGTCCACCGCGTAGCTGTGCACCGTACAAAGGTGGGAGATACCCTGGCATAACCTGACCTAACTTAACCTGGACGAAAGCAGATTAGCTCAACATATGGTACCCAGAAAACTATTGCTGGCCTCACCAGAGACAAGCAGAGAATACTAGAGCAATGTAGAGCGCAGAAATCCATAGGATGGCTGTGTACATCACAAAAGGCGAAGCTAACCTATCCTAACCAAACCGAACGTTACATAATCGTACGCAAGCTGTCTCTACATAACGTGTCGAGACCACTACAGCTAGCCTGCCCCAGATTCGAGCAGATTATAGCAGAGCACTGTAGAACTGGAAATCCACCGAATAACAGTGTGTACCACGAAAGCCAAAGCTAAGCAGACCTAACCGAAGCTAACATAGCCCAAACAAACGTAGCCTATCTCAACCTAACGTGTCGAAACCCATGCTGCTGGCAGATACAAGGCCAATCAGAGCATGTTCGAGCACAGTAGAGCGCAGAAACACATGAATAGCTGTGCATAGCACAGAAGTAAAAGCAATCCTGGCCAATCATCGCCCAAACTCTCCTAACCTGACGTAACCTATCTCATCACAACGCGCAGAGGCCACTATAGCTGGCTTCCCCAGTGACAACCTGTGCACACTAGAGCGCCGCAGTGCGCAGAAACCCACCAGTTAGCAGTGTACAGCACAATATCCAAAGCCACCACCTCCTGTCCTACCCAGAGGATATCCTAGCCTAGAATGTCAGCGTATCCCACGAAAGTCAAATTCATCCAAACCTGACCAAACCAAGCGTACCGTAGCCAAGCGAAGCCTAATCCTAGCCTAGAATGTCAGCGTATCCCACGAAAGTCAAATTCATCCAAACCTGACCAAACCAAGCCTACCGTAGCCAAGCGAAGCCTAACTCAGCCTATCCTGCCGAGGCCACCATTTCTGGCCTCCATTGAGTCGAGCAGAGCATAGCAGACAATTGTAGGGCGCTGAGATCGACCGAATAGCCGTGTACAGCTCAAAAGTCGGAGCAATCCCAACCAAAAATAACAAAACCTATCCTAAACAGACGAAACATAACTCAAACTAACGTGCCGAGACCACTATACAGGCGTCCCCGGACACAAGAGGAGTGGAATAGCGCACAGTGCAGCGCAGAAGTCCATAGAATAGCAGTGTGTAGCACAAAAGTCAAAGATATCCTAACCTAACGCTACGTATCCTAGCCCAACCAAGCGTACCCTAATTCAACGTAACGACCTGCGACCACTATAGCGGGCTTCCTGAGAGTCGAGCAGTGCATAGCAGAGCAATATGGAGCACAGAAACCGACCGAAGAGATGTGTATAGCACAAAAGCCTAAGCTACCCTCTCCTAAACTAGCCAAACGTAGCATAGCCAAACGTAGCCAAACTCAGCCTAACGTCACAAGACCACTATTACAGGCCTCCCCAGAGTCGACCAGAGTATAGTAGAGCAACGGAGAGCTTAGGAATCCTCGGAATTGGAGTGCAAAGCACAGAAGTCGAATCTAACATATCCTAAACAATTCAAACGTAATATAAGCAAACGCAACGTATCTTGACAAAACGTGCCGAGACCACTATTACGGCAATCCCCGGAGCAAAGCAGAACATATTGGAGTATGGTAGAGCGTGGAAGTCGGACGCATTGCAGTGTGTAGCGCAAAAGTCAAAGATATCCTGACCAAACACATCCTAACCTAACATAACGAAACGTAACGTAACACAACCAAACAAGTCGCGACCACTACAGCTGGCGTGCCCAGAGACAATTAGAATATTATAGGCCACAGTAAAGCACAAAAGTACGCATAAGAACGGTGTTGACCCCATAAGTCAAGGCAATACTTACCTAATCGACGTAATATAACATAGACAAACGCAATAATGCTCGACCTAATGTGCAGCGTCGAATATTGCTAGCCTCCCTAGAGCCTAGCAGAATATACTAGAACACATCAGAGCGCAGTAATCCACCGCACCGCAGTGTACAGCACAAAAGTCGAAGATATCTTGTCCTAACCTGTCCTAACCAAATATAACCGAACGCGGAGTAACTAAACATAACGTGCCACGACCACTATTGCTATCCCTCCATCGCCAAGCCGAATGTGCTGACGGCGCGAAGAGCGCAGATGTCCATAGGATGGCAATGTGCACCACAAAAGTCAAAGCCATCCTAACCAAGCTTAACCTAGCCTGACATAAACCAAATGTAACATGACACAACTAAACGTGATACGACCAATATTTCTGGCCTCCCCAGAGACGAGCAGCGTACAGCAGAGCACTGTAGAGCGCAGACGTCTACCGAACCGCCGTGTACAGCATAAAAATCAAACCTACTCTATCCTAACTGAAAGAAACGTGACATAACGTAGCGTAACATAACTCAAACTAACGTGCCGAGACCGCAATTGCTGCCTTCCACAGAGACAATCAGAACATACTATAGCACAGTTGACTGCAGAAATCCACCGAATTGCAGTACATAGCACAAAAGTAGAAGCTAACCTGGCTGAACGTAGCCTAACCTTACCTAATGTAATGTAACTTAACAAAAACTGACGTGCAGCGGTCACGGTAGCTGGCATACCCAGAGACATGCATGAGACGTTAGTGGAGCGTAGACCGCAGAACTCCACCGAATTGCAGTGCATAGCACGAAAGCAAAATCTAACCAGGCAAAACCTAGCCCAACATAACCGAACCAAACCTAACAAACCCCAAACAAACGAGCCACGAAAGCTATCGCTTGCCTCCCCAAAGACGAGCAGATGCTAGTCGAGCAACACAGGGCGCAGATAACGACCGAATAGCAGTGTAAAGCACAAAGGTCAAAGTTACACATACCATATCTATCCTAACCTAGCCAAGCCAAGCGTAGCCTATCCCAGAATAGCGTGCCGGCACCAGTATTGGTTGCCTCCCGAGAGTCAAGCGGAGTATAGTAGAGCAACGTAGAGCGCAGAGAACCACCGAATGGAAGCTTATACCACAAAGGTCTAAGGTATCGTATCGTAACCTAACCAAACGTCACATAACCAAGCGCAACATAACTCAGCCTAACGTGCCGAGACCATTATTGCTGCACTCACTAGAGCGAAATAGAACATGTTAAATGGGAGTAGAGCTCAGATATCTATAGAGTCGCAGTGCGCAGCACAATAGTCGGTGCTACCATATCCTAACATATCCACACGTAACATACCAGAACGTAGCTTATCTGAAAATAACGTCCCGAGAGAGCCATTGCTTGGGTACCCAGAGCCAAGCAGAACTTACTGGAGAGCAGCAGAGCGCAGAAAGCCACCAAATTGCAGTGTACAGCACTGTCGTCAGAAATCTGGTATCATAACCTACCCTAACTCATCCTAATCGAAGGTAAATTGATTGAACCTGGCGACCTGCGACGAATAGAGCTGGCCTCCCCATAGTCGAGCAGAGAATAGTGGGGCCCAGTAGAGCGCGGAAATCCACCGAATATCAGTGTATACGGCGAAAGACAAATCAACCCACACCTAACCCAAATAAACGTAACGCAGCCAAACGTAGTCTAAATTAACCCAAAGCGCGAGACCGCAGTTACTGGCCTCCCCATCGACGAGCAGATTATTGTAGAGCAATGTAGGGCGCAGGAATCCACCGAATAGCCCTGCATAGCACAAAAGTCAAAGCTAACCTGTCCGAAACTAACCAAACGTAGCATAACCGAACCTAACCTAACACAACCTAACGTGCAGAGACCGCTATTGCTGCCCTTCCCAGAGACAAGCAGAACATACTAGAGCACAGTAGATCTCAGCATTCCAACGAATTGCAGGGCATATCATAAAAGTAAAAGCTAACCTGTCCAAACGTAGCCTAACCTTACCTAACCGAAAGTAACCTAACACTACCTAACGTGCCGCGACCACGGTTGCTGGTAACACCAGAGTCAAGCAGAACTTGCTAGTGGATAGTAGAACGCAGAAATCCATAAAATCGAGGTGCATATCAGAATAGTCTAAGCTACTCGTGCCGAAACCGTACCAACAGTGCCTAACCAAATATAGCCTAATTCAACATAACGTGCCGCGACGAATATTGCTGGACACCTGGGGCCAAGCAGAGCGTAGGATAGCACAGTGGAGAGCAGAAATTCAACGAATAGCAGTGTATATCATAAAAGTCCAGGCTACCCTGGACAAACATAACCAAACGTAACATAAACAAACGCAACCGAACTCAGCCTGCAGTGCCGAGAGCGCTGCTGCTGGCATCCCCAAAGCCAAGCGGAGTACACTGGGGCACAGTAGAGCGCAGGAGTCCGGCGAACAGCAGTGTATGGCGCAAACGTCGACGCCATCCTAGCCAAACTTAACCTACCTTAACCAAGCCAATCGTAACATTATTCAAACAAACGTGCTGCAACAACTTCTGCTGGCCTCCCCGCAGACAAGCAGGGTCTAGCAGAGTAACGCAGAATGCAGGTATCGACCGAATAGCAGCGTATAGCACAAAAGTCAAAGCTACCCTAACCAAACAAGTCCTAACCTAGCCAAGCCTAACGTTACGTATCTCAACCAAGCGTGCTACAAACACCATTGCTGGCATCCCTAGGGACAAGCAGAACATATTAGAGCACAGTAGAGCTCAGAAGCTCTACGGATAGCAGTGAATAGCACATAAGATAAAACTATACTTTCATAACTTGAACAATCGTAGCATAAACAAGCGTTATATATCTCAAACTAACGCGCCGAGACCACTCTTGCTGGCCTCCGCAGAGCGAAGCAAAGTATACTATAGCACACTATAGCGCAGAAATCAACCAGATAGCAGTTTATAGCGCAAAACTCATAGGTAGCGTATCGTAACCCATCCAATCGTGCAGTACCAAACGTAATCAACCTCAGCCTAACGTGCCGCCACCAAAATTGCTGACCTCCCCAGTGCCAAGCAGACCATAATAGAAGGAAGTATGGCGCAGCTATTCATAGGATCGCAGTGTACAGCACAAAAGCCAAAGATATCCAAACCTAACCCAAATATACGTAACCTGGCCTAACGTAGAAAATCTCAACGCAACGTTCCGCGACCGGATTTGCTGACCTTCACAGAACCAAGCAGATCTTAATATAGGGGAGTACATCGCAGAAATCCACCGAAGAGCAGTGCATAGCACAAAAGTCAAATTTACCCTATGCCATCCTAACCAAACGTAACATAACCTTACGCAACTTAACACAGACTAAAGTGCCTTGACCTCTACCGCTGGCCCCCGCATAGCTGTGCAGAGTATACTAGAGCTCGGTAGAGCGCAGGAATCCACCGCATTACAGAACAGCAGTGTACAGCACAAAAGTCGTACACATCATGACCAAGCTTATCCTAACCTAGCCAAAGAGAACGGAATATAATATAACCGTACGTGCTACAAACGTCATTGCTCGCGTCCCCAGAGACAAGCAGAATATGTTAGAGCACAGTAGAGCCCGGATGTCCACCGAAGAGCAGTGTATAACGACGAAGCTAAAGCTGTTCCTTCCTAACATAGCCAACCGTGACATAGCCAAACGTAACATAACTCATACTAGCGTGCCGAGACCATTATTGCTGGCCTGCCAGTCGAGCAGAGTATGGCACAGCAACGCAGGGCGCAGATATCCACCAGATAGCTGTGTATAGCGCAAAGATCAGTGCTATCCCATCATAACCTGATCAAGCACAACATAATCAAGCGCATCCTAACTCAGACTACATTGCCGGGGCCAATACTGCTGGCCTTCCCATTGCCATGTGGAATAAACTAGAGCACAGCACAGCTCAGGAATGCGCCGAATAGCAGTGTATAGCACAATGGTCAAAGCCATCCTAACCAAGGTTAGCAGAGCCTAACCTAACCAAAAGTAACTTAACACAACCGAACACACCTTGACCACTATTTTCTGCATACCAGTGCCAAGCAGAATATATTAGAGCACACTAGAGCGCAGAGATCCGCCGCATTGCAGTTTGTAGCACCAAAGACAAAGATTTAAAAGCATTACCTAATCAAACATATCATAAACGAACGTAACATAACTCAACCTAACGTGCTTAGACCACTATATCTGAACACCCCTTCGTCTAGCAGAACATATTAGCGGAGAGTAGAGAGCAGAAATCCACCAAACATCAGTGTGTAGCACAAAATTCAAAGCCATCTTGACCAAACCAGGCCTGGCCTAACCTAACCAAACGTAGAACAACTAAGCCTATCGTGCCGGGACCACTATCGTTGGCCTACATAGAGCCTAACAGAACATTCTAGAGCACTGTTGAGTGCATAAATCCACCGAATCGCTGTGTATAGCACAAAAGTCAAAGCTATCCTACCCTAACTTATCCAAACATAGCACATCCGAACGTAGCATAACCCAATCTAGCGTGCCTAAATCACTATTGCACAGGTACCCACGGCAAAGCAGAGCATATTAGTTCACAGTAGGACTCTGAAATCTAACGAGCAGCAGTTTGTAACACGAAAGTCAAAGCTAACCCAGGGAGAGACCTAACCCAGACTAACGTTGCCTGACGAAACGTAGCCTCGCCCAACCTAACGTGTCGAGACCGCTAGTGTTGTCATCCCCAAAGCAGCGCAGAGCTTATTAAAGCACTGTATATCGCAGAAATGGGTCGAATATCGGTGTACAGCACAAGAGTCAAAGATATCCGATACTAGCCAGGCCAAACCTTAACTACCCAAACGGAACATGACTCAACCTAACCTGCCGCGACCGCAATTCCTGGCGTCCCGGCAAACAAGCAGATGGTCTAAGGGCACTGTAGTGCGCAGTAGTCCATACAATAGCTGTGCGTGGCCCAGAGATCAGAGGTACCCTAACCTAACCAATCGAAACGCTACCAAACGTAACCAAACTAAGCCTACCATGCCGCCACCGCTATTCCTGCCCTCGCCACATAGCGTACTGCGACCGCAAATGCTGACCTGCCCAGGGCCAAGAATGTAGTAGTAGATCACAGTAGAGCGCCGATATCCATCGAATGACCGTGTGTAACACGAACGACAAAGCCACTCTGACCGAACTTGGCATAACATAGGTTGACCGAACGTAACTGAACTCAACCTAGCCTGCCGAGATATTTTTTGCTGGCCTCCGCGCAGCCGAGCAGAGAATATTATGGTAGGGTAGGGCTCAGAAATTGATAGAATCGCAGGGTATAACAGAAGAGTCAAAGCCACCCTAACCTAACCCAAACTAACATAACCAAGCGAAACGTAGCCTAACAAGGCATAACGTGCCGCGACCACTATTGCTGGACACCCCAGGGCCAAGCAGAATATACTGGAGCACAGTAGAGCGCAGAAATCCACCGAAAAGCGGTGTACAGCACGAAAGTGGTATCCATCCGTTCCTCACCTAACCAATCGTGACGTAACGCAGCGTAAGCTGTCTTTACCTAACCTGCCGCGACGACTCTTGCTGGCCTCTGCAGAGTCGAGTAGAACATAGTAGAGGAGAGTAGCGCGCAGGAATCCATAGAATCGCAGTGGATAGCAGATAGGTCAAAGCTATCCAAACCTAACACGGACCATCGTTACCAAGCGAAGCGTATCATAAATCCACATAACGTTCGCGACCACTATTGCTGCCCCCGCCATGGCCAAGTAGAATACAGTAGAGCACAGTAGGGCGCATAAGTCCGTCGGACACCACTCTACAGTACGGAAGTCAGAGCTACCCTTACCGAAACCAACGGAACCTAACGTAATAGAACGTAACTTATGTAAACCTAACGTGCCTAGGCCACTATTGCTGGTATCCCCAGAGCAAAACGGTGCATATAAGAGCAATGTATTGCGCCGAAATCTAACGAATACAGTGTGTACCACAAAAGCCGAAGCTATACTATTGTATCCTTTCCAAACGTAATATAACCAAACGCAACATAACCTAGCCTAACGTGACGATACCACTATTGCTGGTCTTCCCGGAATAAAGCAGGGCACATTAGATCACGGCAGAGCGCAGAAGTCCAACGAATAAAGGGTATAGCACGAAAGATATATCCGTCCTTGCCAAACATGTGCGAACGTAACAATGCCAATCGTATCCTAAATCAGCCTAACGTGCCTAGACCACTATTGCTGTCCTCCTCAGAGCCAAACAGATTACACTGAAGCACAGTAGAGCGCAGAAGTCCGCCGCATTGCAGGGTAAAGCACAGAGGTCGAAGATATTCTAACCTAGCATGAACTAACCTAACCAAGCTGAACGTAGCATAACTCGCCACAACGTGCCAATGCCGCTACTGCTCGTCTTCTCAGAGCCAAGCAGAATGAACCAGAGCACAGCAGAATGCAGAAATTCGCCGAACAGCTGCGTATAGCACAAAGGTCTAGGAGCTCCTAACCTAACTTTACCTAACATAACCATTCCAAGCGTAGCCTAACCGAGCATGAGGTGCCGATACCACAATTTCTGGCCTTGGCAGAGGCAAGCTGAACACAATAGAGCACAGTAGAGTGCAGGAATCCACCGCATTGCAGTGCATAGAAGAAAAGTGGAAGATAAGCTAACCTAACCTGACCTAACATGACCTACCCAAACGATGCGTAACTAACCATAGCGTGCCGAGGCCAATATTGTTGGCCTACCCAGAGCCAGGCAGAACGTGTTATAACACAGCAGGAAGCTGAAATCCTCCGAAGAGCAGTGTATAGCACAAAAGTCAAGGCTGTCGTATACCAACCTAGCCAAAGGTAACATTGTCGTGCGTAACTTTACCCAACCCAGCCCGTCGAGACCACTATTGCTGGCCTCGCCAGAGCCGAGCAGAATATACTAGAGCAGAGTAGGGCGCAGCAATCCGCGGCATTGCACTATACAGCACAAAGACAAGGCCAATCATATCCTAACATTAATAATCGTAACAAAACCAAACGTAGCCTATATCAACATAAAGCACTGCCACCTCTATTTCTGTTCTCCCCAGAACCAAGCCGAATATACTGGAGCAAATTAGAGCGCAGAAGTCAACCGCCTTCATGTGCAAAGCACAAAAGCGAAAGATACCCTAACCAAGCCCGCCTAACCTGACTTAACAAACGTTGTGTGACTCAAACTAAGGCGCCGATATCACGATTGCTCGCCTCCACAGATACAATCAGAATACATCAGAGCACAGTACACCGCAGAAGTGCGCTGCACTACATTCTAAAGCGCAAATGACAAACATACACTAATACAACGTCGCCTATCCCAACCTAACACTGCGTAGCCTAAAAAAACATAACGCGCTGATACCACTATTGCTTTCTTTCCCAGAACCGGGATCATCATATTAGAGCGCACTAGAGTGCAGGAATTCGCCGAACGGCGGTGCATATCACAAAGGTCGGAGCTACCCTCTGCTAAACTAACCGATTGTAACCTGACCGAACGTAACAAAGCCCAACCTAACGTACCGAGAATACTTCTGCTGGCCTCCCCATCACCAAGCAAAGTGTACTAGAGGAGAGTGGAGCGCAGTAGTCAATAGGATGGCAGTGTATAGCAGAATGGTCAAAGTTATCAGCACCTAACAGATGAGAACCTACCCAAACGTGGCCTAATACAAGCTAAGGTGCCGAGATCACTATTACTCTCCTCCACAGAAGAGAATAGGGTATAGCAGAGCTATGTAGAGCCTGGAAACCTCCGAATAGCAGTGTATTGTGCAGAAGTCACAGTTTCGCAACCCTAACCTTACACAACGAAACAAAGCCAGACGAACATCGCACAGCATAACGCGCCCCCACCACCATAGCTGACCTCCCGAGAGTCGAGCAGGCTATAGTAGAGCAATTTGGAGGGCAGAAATCCACCGACTAGCAGTGTATAGCGCAAAAGACAAAGCTACCATCTCCTAACATAACAAAACTTAGCATGACCATACACAACCAAACGCAACCTAACGTGCCGCGGCCACATCTTCTGGCCCCCACATCTCCAAACAGAGGATATTAGATCACAACAAAGCGCCGAATTCCACTGAATAGCAGTATATAGCACAAAAGTCAAAGCCATCCTAACGAAGCCATGCCTAACCCAACCTAACCAAACGTAGAATAGCTAAACCTAACGAGCCGAGACCTCTATTGCTGGCATTGACAGAGCCCAGCAGAACCTATTACTGCAGAGTAGAGGACTGAAATCCACCGAAGTGCAGTGTATAGCACGAAAGCAAGAGGCATCCCAGGCAGACGTAACCTAACCACACATGACCAAGCGTAGCCCAACTCATCCTATCGAGCCACGACCGCCATTGCTTGTCTCCTGCGGACAAGTAGAGCATAGTGGAGCTATGTAATGCGCAAACATCCACCGAATAGCAGTGTATAGCACAAGAGTCAAAGCTATGCACTCGTAACCTAACCAAACGTAGCATCGCCATATGCAACGTAACTCAGACAAACGTGCCGAGGCCACTACGGCTGGCCTCCGCGTAGCCAAACAGGATATACTAGAGCTCCGTAGAGTGCTGGTACGCACAGAATATCAGTGTATAGCGTAAAAGCCAAAGACTTCCTTACCAAACCTAACCAAACATAACCTAACCATGCGTCAAATAACCCAAGCTGTCGTGCACGACAGCCATTGCATGCCCTCCAGAGTCGAGTAGAGTACTGGGGAGCAACGGGGAGCGCAGGAAACCACCGAATAGCATCGTACACCATAATAGTCAGATATACCTAAACCAAACCGGACCAAAGCTGACACAACCATACGTAAGCTATCTAAACCTATGGAGTTGCGACCTCTACTTCTGGCCACTCCGGGGCCAAGCAGAATATACTATAGCACAGTAGAGCGCTGAAGTTCACCGAATATCCGTGTACAGCGCAGAAGTCAAAGTCATCCTAACCGAACCTAACCTAACCTAACCTAACCGAACGTTACCTGACTCAACTTTTCATGGCACGGCAGCAATTGCTGGCCTCCTCAGAGCCGGGTAGATCATAGTAGAGCAACGAGGATCGCAGGAATCAACCGAATTGCAGTGCATAGCACAAAAGGCAAAGTTACCCTATTCTAACCTAGCCAAACTTAACAAGGCCGAACGTAACTGAACACAACCAAGCGTGTCTAGACCACTATTGCCGGCCTCCCCATCGACAAGCAGCACATATTGGTGGAGATTGAGGGCCGAAGTCAATAGCATGGCAGTGTATAGCAGAAAGGTGAAAGCTGTCCAAGCCTAACCAATGCTAGGGTAACATAGCCAACGTAACCTGACACAACCTAACGTGCCGCAGCCACAATTTCCAGTCTCCTCACAGCAAAGCAGGGCATATTAGAGCACAGCAGAGCGGAGATATCCACCGAACAGCCGTTTATAGCGCAAAAGTCATGGCTACCCTGTCCAAACAAAACAAATCGCAGAATTGCCAAACGTGACGGAACTCTACTTGACTATTAGAATATTAGAGGAAATTAGGGCGCAGAAATCCATAGCATCGCACCGTACAGCAGAAAAGTCAAGGATATCTTCATCTTATCAAAACTACCCTAACCAAACATAACGTAACCTAGCTTAACCAAACGTAACCTAACTCAAACCGACGTGGCGCGAACGCCATTGCTCGTATCATCAGATTCGAGCAGAGTACTGTAGAGCAACGTAGAGCGCAGAAATTCACCGAATAGCCGTCTACAGCACAAAAGTCGTAGTGACGTTTACATAACCTGACCCAACATAACCTAGCCAACCGTAGCCTATCTGAATATAGGTGCCGCGACCACCATTGTTGTCCTTCCCATGTCCAAGCAGAATATGGCAGAACAGAGTGCAGCGCAGAAATCCACCAAACAACAATGTACAGCACGAAAGTCGAAGCTACACTTTCCGAAGTTTACCCCACTTAACATAACAAAACGTAACCTAACTAATCCTAACGTGCCAAGACCAATGCTGCTGGCATTCTCAGGGCCAAGCAGAATATAGTAGAGCAGAGTAGAGCGCAGAAAGCCTCCGAATAGAAGGGTTTAGCACGAAAGTCGAAGATAACATTCCGAGCTTAACAAAACATAATCTAACCAACCGTAACGTAGCTCTACCTAATGTGCAACGACCACTATTGCTCGCCACCCCAGATTCGAGCACAGTATTGTAGAGATATGTTCGGCGCATAAATCCATCGAATTGCAGTGTATAGCACATTAGATGAAGGTATCCTAGCCAGACCTTCCTAACTTGACCCAACGAAACTTAGCCTAACAGAAGTTAACACGACGATAACACTATTGCTGGCTTCCCAAAAGTCCAGCAGAAAATATTAAAACACAACAGAGCGCAGAATTCCGCGGAAAGCTGTGCATAGCACAAGCGTCTAATCTATCCTGTCCTAACCTCACCAAACGAAACAAAACCGAACGTAGCATAACTCATATTCACGTGTCGAGGCCACTATTGCTGGTCATCCCTGCGACAAGCAGAACATACTACGGCACAGCAGAGCTCAGAAGTCCACCGCATTGCAGTGTATACCGCAAGAGTCAAACATATCCTGACCTAAGTTCACCTACCCTAACCCACACAAAGATTGTGCAGCATAACGTTACGTGACGAGTCCAATATTGAAGGCCCTCCCAGAGCAAAGCAGAACATATTGCAGCACGCTAGATGGCAGAAATCCACCGAATAGCAGTGTATAGCGCAAAAGTCGGGGCTACCGTGTCCTAAGTGCACCAACCGTAGCATAGACACACGTAACATTCTAAACCTAACGCGCCGAGACCACCATTGCTCGTCTCAACAGAGCCAAGCAGAATATACTATAGCACTGTGAAGCGCAGGAAACAAAAGCATTGCAGTGCATAGCACAAAAGTGCAGGATACCCTGACCTAACTTGGCCCAAACTTACCTACCCAAATGTAGTGTAGCTCAACATAGAATGTCGAGACCAATATTGCTGGCATTCCCCGTGCAAGACAGAAGATGTTATAGCACAGGAGAAAGCAGAAATCCACAGCATTTCAGTGGATAGCACGAAAGTCGAAGCTACCCTGACCAAGCTTAGCCTAACATACCCAAGCGTAGTGTAACTCAATATAACGTGATTAGACGAACATTGCTGGAACCCACAGAGCCAAGCAGAACACATTAGGGTTCAGTAGAAAGCGCAAATCCACCGATGGACAAAGTATAGCACAATGCCAAGGCTATCGTGCCTTAAACTAACATAACGTAACATAACCAAGCGTAACATAACCCATACTATCGCGCCGCGGACATTATTGCTGGCCCACGCAGAGCAAAGCAGAATGTACTAGAGCACAGTAGAGCGTAGGAATCAACCGCGTTTCAGTGCATAGCGCATAAGTCAAAGATGTCCTAACTTAATAGGACATCACCGAATCTAACCAAACGTAGTCCAACACAACATAGTATTCCACGGCCTCTATTAGTAGCCTCCGCGGAGCCAGGCAATGCATATTATTGCATATTAGAGCGAAGAAATCCAGCGAAACGCAGTGTATAGCGCAGAAGTCAAAGTAACCCATCCTAAGCTAGCCAAACGTAACATATACAAATATAACCAAAATAAGCTGGACACGACGAGACCACTGCTTCTGGCCTCCACAGAAACAAGCAGAATGTGCTATAGCACAGTAGAGCGCATGAATCCACCGCATTGCTGTGAACAGCATAAAGGCCGTAGATATCCTAACTTAACCAGACATAACCTAACTTCATCAAACGTACCATTGCTCAACGTAACGATCCGCGACCACTGGTCCTGCCCACCCCAGACCCAAGCAGAATGTTGTCGAGCTCAGTAGATCACAGAAATCCACCGAATAACACTGTACAGCACAAAAGTCGGAGCCATCCTAGCCAAACGTTGCCAAACATAACCAAACCAATCATAACATAGCCCAAACTAACGTGCCACGTTCACTATTGCCCGTCTCCACCGAGACGAGCGGATCATTGTAGAGGTCAGTAGAGCGCAGAAATCAAAAGAATCGCAGTGTAAAGCACAACAATCGTAGCTATCGGATCCTAACCAAAGTTAACATAACCAAACCAAGCGTAGGCTAGATCAACTTAACGTGCCGTGACCACTACTGCTGACCATCCCAGAGACAAGCAGAATGTACTAGGGCACAGTAGAGCGCAGAAATCCACCGCATTTCAGTAAAGAGCACAAAAGCCGTAGATACTCTAGCATAACCATGCCCAACTTAGCCTAACCCAACGCAGCATAACTCAGAATAACGTGCCGCGTGCACTGCTTCCGGGCTCCCCAGAGCCAAGCAGAACGCAGTAGGGCACAGTAGGTCATAGAGATGCAACGAGCAGCAGTGCATGACACGAAAGCCAAAGCTACCCTAACCAAACTTAACCAAAGCCTAACCTACCCACACGTAACCTGACACATGCTAACGTGCCACGAACACTATTGCTCGCCTCACCAGAGTGGAGCAGTGTATAGTAGAGCAACATAGAGCGCAGAAATCCACCGAACAGCAGTGCACAGTCCAAACGTCAAAAAAATTCAACCCACGCCATCCTAACCTATCCTAACGAGACGAAACACATCTCATACTGTCGTGCCGACACCACCATTACTGGCCACCACAGAGCCACGTAGGACAGATTAGAGCACCGTAGATGTCAAGAATGCTCCGAAAAGCAGTGCATGCCACAAAAACATAACTTACTCCTTCCTAACCTGGCCAAACGTGGCAAACGAAACGTAGCATGGCTCAAACTATCGTGCCGAGACCACTGTTGCTGGCGTCCGATGAGCCAAGCAAAATATACCAGAGCACGGTAGAGAGCAGGTATCCAATGCATTGTAGTATGTAGCATAATGGTCAAAGATATCATAAAAAACCAGACTTAAACTAACCTAACCTAACGCAGTCTAACGCAAAATAACGTGCAGCGAACTTCACTGACGGCCCTCGCAGAGCCAAGCAGAGCATATTAGATCACATAAGAGCCGACAAATCCGCCGAAGAGCTGTGTACAGCAGAGAAGTCAAAGTGGCCTCTCCTGGCACAGCTAGACGTGACATAACCCAACGCAACGTAACACAACCTAACACTACGAGGCCACCATTGCTGGCCTCCACAGAGGCAAGCCGCATGTAATAGGGAGCAGCAGTGCGCTCAGATCCTCCGCATGGTAATGAATAGCACAAGAGCCGTAGATACCCTAGCATAACCCAACCGAGGTTAACCCGACCTAATGTAGCATATCTCAGCACAACCGTCCTCGACTGCAGCTTCTGTCATACACGGAGGCAAGCAGAATGTAGCAGAGCACTGCAGATCACTAAAATCCGCCGAAAAGCAGTGCACAGCACGTTCTTCATCTTATCAAAACTACCCTAACCAAACATAACGTAACCTAGCTTAACCAAACGTAACCTAACTCAAACCGACGTGGCGCGAACGCTAATGCACGCCTCCCCTGGGACGAGCAGAGTATAGTAGAGCAATGTAGAGCGCAGATATCCACCGAGTAGCAGTATATAGCTCAAAAGTCAAGGATATCCTGACCAAGCGTTCCTAATCGAGCCTAACGGAACGAAACCTAACTCAAGCTAACGTGCCGAGACCACACTTACTGGCAACCCCAGTGACAAGCGGGACATATTCGAGCGCAGTAGAGAGCAAGAATCAACCGAAAAGTAGTGCACGACATAAAAGTCTAATATAATCTATAATAACCTGGCCAAACGTGACAGAAGCAGATGCAGCATAACTCATCCTAACGTGTCGAGAAAAATATTGATGGCGTCCACAGAGGCAAGCAGAATATACCAGGGCACACTAGTGCGCAGAAATCCACCGCATTGTTGTGTACATGGGAAAGGGCAGACACACCCTGACATAATCAGACCAAAACTAAGCTACCAAAGCGTAGTGTGTCTCAGCATAACGTGCCGCGACCACTGCTCCTGGCATCCCCATATTCAAGCAGATTGTAGTATAGCAAAGTGGATTACAGGTATCCACCGAATAATAGTGTATAGACCGAAAGGCAGTGATATTCTTTCCGAACTTATCGTAGCCTAACATAACCAAATGTAACGTAACTCAACCTATCCTGCCACGACCACTATTGCTCGCTTGCCCAGAGTCGGCTGGATTGTTGTAGAGCAATGTAGAATTCAGAAATCCACCGAATACCAGCGTACATCACAATAGTCGCAGTAATCCTAACCAAAAATGATCGAGCCTAATCAAAACGGACGTAGAATATCTCAGCATAACGTGCCGCGGCCACTGCAGCCGGCATCCCCGAGCGCAGTCGAATATGGTAGAGCACTGTAGATCACAGAAATCCGCCGAATAACGGCGTATAGCACGA
>NW_016908835.1:0-702 GCF_001483705.2 Eufriesea mexicana | reverse complement strand
AGGCATTGCAATGCTGCAGAATCGGGCTGGAAAGTTCAATTTTATTGACATTTTCGACTAATAATCTGGTGAGCTAACTTTCTTGCATAAACAAGGAGGAAAGATTATATTGGCAATCTATAACCATTGCAATACTACAGAATCTGGCCGGAAAATTCAATTTTATTGACATTTTCGAATAACATTGTGGTGCGCTGCATTACCGTGGTGAGATATCTTCCTTGCATTCGTTAGGAGGAAAAGTCCATTTGGTGTGCTATATCCACCGCAATGTAGAAGAATCTGTCTGGAAAATATAATTTTATTGATATTTTTGTCTAATATCGCGGTGAACTAACTTTCTTGCGTAAATAAGGCGGAACGATTCTATTGGCGTGCTATTGCCATTAGGATGCCAAAGAATCTGGTTGGAAAAAGCAATTTTATTGACATTTTCGACTAATATGGTGGTGAGCTAACTTTCTTCCATATATCGGAAGGAAAGATTCTGTTTGCATGCTATAGGCATTGCAATGCCATATAATCTTGCTGGAAAATTCAATTCTATTGACATTTTCGGCTAATATCGTGGTGAGCTAGCTTCCTTGGTTAAGTATGCAGGAAAGATCATTTTCGCGAGGTGTAGTCATTGCAATGCTGTAGAATGTGGCCGGAAAATTCAATTTTATTGACATTTTAGACTAATATCGTGGCGAGTTAACA
>NW_016908834.1:130697-136869 GCF_001483705.2 Eufriesea mexicana | reverse complement strand
TTGTACAACGCGAGATATAGATCACTAAAGCCATTTAATACAAAAATGATGGATTTCTTTTTACTACACCTAATATATGCTAAAAAATCTATGTAACCACTACCACAGGTTGCTCCAATTATACGACGGTAACAGATTTAGATAACTTATATTAAAACTGCTAATATAATATGTAATTGTTTTTAAATTAAACTAATCGTTAAGAAAACAAGGCACGTAGTTTCCTTTACCTGTCAATTTGACAGGTGTCCTTAGAAATAGGTATACAGATAGCGTCCGTAAACCTAGTGTTAAGTCGAAAAATAATTCGTTTTATAGGCTGGGACCTTTCGTATATTACTTTTAAAATTTCAGACTGCTATTTAAGACGAAGAAAATTGATTTTTTCAACATTTCAAACTGTACTGCCCACTTAAATCTGTTCAAAGTTTGCTGTTATAGAATGAACATACGAACGTAGTTTCTTGAGACGCGTTTCTTTAATCGACGACAACGTGCGGCGACTTCTGTCATGTTTCGTTTTGTTTTCACTTTCTCACGCTTCATCTTCATAACGGTATTTGCGACTATGCTCGAAGAGCTCGGCTTTCGTGATGAATCATCGACACCAATGGCACGTGTAAAACGTAAAATATTGATGCACCGACCTCGATGGGACTACCCCGCTGCTCCTTTGTTCTTTCTTCTCGGCTTTTGTTCCCTCGTGCCGCGTTCTACCTGGCAGTTTCTTCAGTTATAGTTCAGTCGCCAGTTACTATCGAACGGCCCTCGGATTCGGTCTCGTCACGTCTACATCTGACAGTTGCTAGCGAACAACGCTATTTCTCGATCTTGTCTTGTGTCTTTCCAATTTATCTCGGTTTCGTTTCGCATCTATCTAATCTATCTCCTTTTCGTTTTGTGTGTCTGTAATCCATCGTAATTGTCAGTTAAAAATAAAGCGGATTAAAAGTGTTTCTGTCCTTTGCTCTTGTCAAGTTTAAACCGGTCTGCCTCTATCTCTCTCTAATAATTAGACGTTACACCGTACAAAATCCATTATAGTTAATAATTTAATTGTGCGCGATAAATTTTAAAACAATCATCAATGCATAAACCGACCTCGCATTTTCGGCAATCATATCGCGTATTTTTTTGTCTTTTACGGTTCACACGAACAACGCATTTTCTCGCTAATTTCACTTTACCCGCTTGATTAAGACATTTTGATGGAAAATATCTTTCAGTTAAAGGAAACGGTGAACCTTCGGACTTTCTTTTTCCTCCTGGTTCGCTTCTATTTTGCACGTTCTTTCGTAGAATATCTTTTATCAAAGCCAAATCAAATTCGTCAAATTTTTGTTTCGAACTAGTAGAATTTTGATATAGAATATACGCATTATGTATGGCTAAATCTAATAAGTGACAAAAAACTTCTTGTACCATTTTATACTTTTCGTTGCAAAATTAAGTGTTGCTGAAAAGATAGGTTTAGTGTCATGTTTCGTTTTGTTTTCACTTTCTCACGCTTCATCTTCATAACGGTATTTGCGACTATGCTCGAAGAGCTCGGCTTTCGTGATGAATCATCGACACCAATGGCACGTGTAAAACGTAAAATATTGATGCACCGACCTCGATGGGACTACCCCGCTGCTCCTTTGTTCTTTCTTCTCGGCTTTTGTTCCCTCGTGCCGCGTTCTACCTGGCAGTTTCTTCAGTTATAGTTCAGTCGCCAGTTACTATCGAACGGCCCTCGGATTCGGTCTCGTCACGTCTACATCTGACAGTTGCTAGCGAACAACGCTATTTCTCGATCTTGTCTTGTGTCTTTCCAATTTATCTCGGTTTCGTTTCGCATCTATCTAATCTATCTCCTTTTCGTTTTGTGTGTCTGTAATCCATCGTAATTGTCAGTTAAAAATAAAGCGGATTAAAAGTGTTTCTGTCCTTTGCTCTTGTCAAGTTTAAACCGGTCTGCCTCTATCTCTCTCTAATAATTAGACGTTACACCGAACAAAATCCATTATAGTTAATAATTTAATTGTGCGCGATAAATTTTAAAACAATCATCAATGCATAAACCGACCTCGCATTTTCGGCAATCATATCGCGTATTTTTTTGTCTTTTACGGTTCACACGAACAACGCATTTTCTCGCTAATTTCACTTTACCCGCTTGATTAAGACATTTTGATGGAAAATATCTTTCAGTTAAAGGAAACGGTGAACCTTCGGACTTTCTTTTTCCTCCTGGTTCGCTTCTATTTTGCACGTACTTTCGTAGAATATCTTTTATCAAAGCCAAATCAAATTCGTCAAATTTTTGTTTCGAACTAGTAGAATTTTGATATAGAATATACGCATTATGTATGGCTAAATCTAATAAGTGACAAAAAACTTCTTGTACCATTTTATACTTTTCGTTGCAAAATTAAGTGTTGCTGAAAAGATAGGTTTAGTCATTGTAGAAAAGGATTTCAGTGAAACTACTGCTTCTGAATAGCTTCTTTATTCTCCTTATGCTAGTCGAATAGTGTCCCAAAAATACATCGCTGGTTGTTTTATAGAGCGTGTCCCCTCTCCGTCGCCTTACCTTCGCGGGTCCGTAGCCTCTTCCGTTGAGCTCTAGTCCAGACCTCCCAGCTTGGCGTCTAGCATCCTCATCTGTGGCTGTTGTCCTTGGGCCTCGGCAAGGCCTTCCTAGAACTCCAACGAAAAGCTTTTTCCCGCCGGAAGACAATAGGCAGCGATGAAAGTTGCCCACATCATACAAAAATCAATCTCGGATATAAGATTATATATAAGGAATAAATAGTTCATAAGAGCTGGATTCCGAGAAAGAATGTTTATATAAACACTAGATAAGAATTGGGGGTTAGGTGAGCTGCATCGAGTACACCCTTGATTCTCTCTTACTCTTGATTCTCTCGAGTCAGTCAGTTGTTCTAGAGAAACTCTCCAAGACAGATCTAACTTCCTTGAATAATAAAAGTATTGAAAAGATATATATGATAGTTATTTTACAATTATTGAACCCGTGAATTCAATAAGTGTACTTAAAATCATATCAACTCTGTCTACATTACCTATATTAGAATTATAATCTGCAATACACGATTGTTTCTTCGTACTTAATATTGTACGATAATCCTTTTTTCCAATTTCAATCAACGTAGCTGCGTGTACAGATGACAACATCCAAACATCCTTTTTGTCACGCCATTTTGTTGCCAGTAAAATGTTAGTTGACCTGTAGCAAATTTCTCCTCTGGCTTGGTTTTCTTCCACACGGGGTATTTTACTTCTATTTTTTCAAATAGTTCCAAACACATCGGTTTTGTATTAATGTAGTAAAATACACAAACGTAGATTTGTATACCAATTATCCATAATTAGTGTATGGCCCTTTCTCAGATATAGTTATAAAAGTGTAATTACCGTAGAATATTTTTAGTCTTAAGGGTTGTGATTGCAAAAGTGAAAGCCCAGTGATTGAGTGAGTGCATGGGAACACTTGGGCCGTTCATAAACAAAAGTGACGATAAACAGAGGCCTCGGGTTCCGGCTCGTGTATTCAGGCCGATATTTCTAGTGCGTTCGGAAGGACGAGTGACCGCGTGCAAGGACTGTATGAACGGGATATTTATGACTGTATCGAGTGCGAGCAAAGAGCAAAAGTTTAGGAATGCTCTGAGTGACATACCTGGCTCACCGAGGGCGAGGTTGCTTGGGAAATGCGTGATGAAAACGAGAGCCTGAGTACAAACGAAGACAGAGTGTATGGTTAAAAGAAGAATGCAAGGACGGAAGCAAGTGAGTTGTAGGTCAATCGTAAGAGAGTCGAAAAGCAATCGTAACAGCGGCGTAGAAGTCAGTGGTAGAAAAGTGTTAGAGTGTGTTTGTGGATTAGCGTGTGTAAACAGCCGAGGGATGACGTTTTAAGCTGAAGAATAAGTTTCCAAAAGACGTTCGAGGTAACGTAATTCTGTATATATGTATGTATATTAAACATAGTTTAGTCCTGTGACACATCGTAGAATTTGATCAAACTCGCTATCCCCCCCCACCCCCTTTAGCTACTTATATTATATTATTTGCAGAAATCCAAATGACTGTATAATTATGATTGTTATTTGTATTTCGTCCTAGAAGCCGTAATATAATATTTTCGTATATTTTACATTTGGTAACCCGACGTTTTATAGCATAAACCTTTATTTTCGAAAATTCTAAAGATTTCTTTTCTTTTCTTTCCTGCGAAAGCAATACCGAGGGTTAGCCGTGCTACGCCATCCTTTCAGCGGATTAATCATTATATCAAAGCAAAAGTACGAAGCATTTACAACTACCAATTCCGACAGATTGCACACACATGCGGTGGACCCACCGAAGTGACGAATGGACATCTAGTTATAAATGACGCCATTGACCTTCGAAAGCAATACGAAAGGCGACTTCCTTCATAGTTTCTCACATCTCAAATAATACTCCTCCTGACATAGCCACGTCCAATCAAAAAACGCTACTTTTCCTCCACTAATACTCAACCTCAACCAATCAAGAAGAAGTCCAAATGACACCGAATAGAACACGATGAAACATCACAAAAATCAAAAATAGAACTCAATACGTATTCGAAACTTATCACCTAAACGTTTTCTAAATATAAAACGCGTGCCCGAACCGGTACTCTCGCTAACGTTTCACATTTAAGTGTTATGTTATTTAGTTACAAGTAAATAATCTATTTCAACTTACACTAGTAAAGATATAAAACTACCCAATATCAAGTTGACGCGTGATCCGTTCATACCAATTGGAAAGATTGAATTAATTAGACGCGATAATTTGTTTTCTTTCCAGTATAAATTAAGAAATACAGTATATAATTAACTTTACAGTTAACTTTACAAAGGAAAAATGTTTACGATACTGAATCTACTTCTTTTAAAAGGTATAAACTCTTTAAATAACATCTTCCTCTTTACACAAAAAGTCTTTCGTCGATGCACACACTTTCGTGTGGCGTGGACGATGCTGAGAAGGATATCTTCAATTTATCGTCTATTGGTCGTATTTTTGTTAATGGAAAGTCATTCGTTATATTGTTGTCGGTGGAATAACAGAACTGGTAAACAAATACTTCGACAGTGATGCATATGCACCAAACGATAGTCAAAGCTGAACTCGGTGTGATCCTGCGTAGTCTGTGCGTTAACAAAGGCAAATATATGTAGAATATTTTTAGGATTTCAGAGTCAATACATGGGAATGATTGGACCTTCCTAGAAGGTGAAGAATAAACAACGGCCTCGCGTTCAGCTTGAACAACAGATCGATATGTGGAATGCATGCAGAGAAAAAAATAACATCGTGCAAGGACTGTATGGACAGAACATCTGTGCCTGTATCGAATGCCAGTAACAAGCAGCTGAAGGAGCATTGGCTGAATGCGGCTGAGTTTTTGAAGTACCTGACACGCCGAGAGAGAGAGATCGCCTAGAAAATGAGGGTTCCAGAAAGAAAGCCTACATACGAAAGAAAAGACACTGTTAGGTATAATTAAGATTGCGAGGTAGTGTACCTGCAGTGTGTTAGCAGATAGTGTCGGTGTCGCGTCGCTTCGCGATCTAAACTCTCGTGTTTCCGACGGGTTGTACGGCCGTCTCGCGACTACGACACGTGTTGCCCGCCAAATGAATATTGGGCAACTGTTTAAGTTGCACGAGCAGAAAAGCGTCGCCTCTACGACGGTCTAACGTTTCGAAAAGAACCGTGGCGTGTTGATGATTCGAAGACAACTGTTTTCAAGAGAACCGATGTCTCTGAGAGCTCGTTCGGAAGTCGTTGGAAAGACCCAATGTCGTTGAGCGCTCGATCGGAAGTGTCGTCGACCAAGGGCGTTCCCTTGGTCCGCGAATCCGTTACCTTGGAGTGAGGGAAGGTTCCCCCGAAAAACCACGATAGTGGAGGAAACCCTCTCCTCCAAGGTGGGGTACCTGGGGTTCACCCGCGCGCCGGTGACCCCATCGGCCGTTTGTTACCCCTAGCGAAGGCCTGAGGCTTCCAACGTGTGCGGAACACGTGGAGCCCTCAGGCCTATTGTCAGCCAAGTCTTAAGAGCCGTCGCCTAATTTCGTTAAATTAGGGATTTCCAGGATTCTCGTGTTCCGCGACACGAGAAGTCAAA
>NW_016908834.1:116022-130323 GCF_001483705.2 Eufriesea mexicana | reverse complement strand
GGTCACAATGTCAATAAAACGTCGTTATTTGACAGGTGCACGTAGATCTGGTCCACGAATTGAATATGAGAAACTGGCGAAGAAAAACTGCAAAAAAGAGAATGATGCCAACAACACGCGGAGTTCCCAAGCGGTCAACCCATCTAAGTACTATCCGCGCCCAACCCTGTTTAACTTTGGTGATCGGACGTGATCCAGTGATTTCTGGGTTTTTTTATATACAGTGCTGGACAAAAATATTGGCACAGCATGGTTGTTATTGTACAAGTGCTTATAACTACTGAACAAATTGATTTGAAAGAAAAACTTTTTGACATATTCATTTATCATCTATTCTAGTTTATTACATAGTAGAAGCAATAATATAAATACATTGATTCACGAAAAAATAACAAAAATGTATTTGTTGAACATTTTATGGGTTTACAAAAGTATTGGGACACGATGCTAAATGTAGTATATCCGCATTTGTTTGAAAAATTTCCGATCGTCATTTTAAAATCCAGTTAGGTGATACACCCATTGTCATTCTTAACAACAATCATCCTAAATTTCAGTCGTTTAGCATCAGGGAAAATAAGAAAAAGTAATTATGTCAAGAAAAGCGAAAGAAACGACAAGTAAAGAGAGAGAAATAATACTGAATTTGTATAAAATGCGAAAATCTTATAGCGAAATATCACAAATTGTTAACAAAAGTCATTTTACTACTAGAAGGATTGTAAAACGATTTATAAATCAATCAAAGTTTGATAGTGCGAATCGAAGTGGTCGTCCTCCCAAGTTAGCTGTTAGAGAAAAACGTAAAATTGTAAACGAAGTGAAGAAAGATACTAAATTAAACTCTTCGGAACTCGGAATGATATTAAATAAAGAAATGCGAAGAAAACCATACATATCGGGAAAGAATCGAAAGATGAGCGTTGAATTTGCCTAAGAATTTATAACGAAGGATTCAACATTTTAGAGCTACTGTTTTTAGAGATACTGTTTTCAGAAGAAAACAAATTTAACATATTTAGATCCGATAGTGAATATTAGTTTGGAGAAAGCGAAATACCGAATTGGATCTACGAAATTTACAATCGAGTGTAAAACATGGAGGTGGTCGAGTTATGGTGTGGTGTTGTATGGCAGCATCTGGGGTTTGCGAATTAATTTTTATAGACGATATTATGGGCAAATACACGTGTTTAAATATATCAAAACAAAATTTATTCGAAAGTGAGAAAGAATTAAATCTCTCGCGAAATTTCTGTTTTCAACAAGACCGCATTTCAAAGCACACCGCTTACAGTACACCATTGAATCATTTATAATACCTCTCATTCTTTAAATACACCACCCCAGAGTTCAGACATGAATCCTATTGAACATGTCTGGAACGAATTGGAAAAAAGGATTCGAAAACAACGTATAACAAGCAAAGCAAACTGGAAGAATCTTCTTTTACAAGAATAGAATAAAATCGAGCAGGATTTTACAAAAAAGTTACTTGATTCAATGCCCAAACGATTAGAGGAAGTTCTAGAAAGGAAAGGAGGGACAACTAAATATTAATATTTAATTTCAAGTCATTTTTAAACGTTTTTATTCGTGTGCCAATACTTTTGTCCACACATGAAATGTTCAATAAATACATTTTTGTTATTTTTTCGTGAATCAATGTATTTCTATTATTGCTTCTACTATGTAATAAAACGAGAATAGATAATAAATGAATATGTCAAAAAGTTCTTCCTTCAAATCAATTTATTTAGCAATTATAAGCACTTGTATGACAACAACCATGCTGTGCCAATTCTTTTGTCCGGCACTGTATATACATATATAAAGAGCATTCATTGTGCTAATAACAATAACAAATTATGAATAAGTGGTGCAATAAACTATGAAGCGCATAAGCAGTTAACGGATAAATACACATATGTGATAAACGTATTAGATTAATGGTTCTTAATCTGACCGATCGTAATCTGTATCTTTATCGTTTCACTTATAATTGCACTTATTGCTACTTCTTAAAAATTAGATTGACGTTTAATAACTAGAAGAAAGAAAAGCAAAAAAAAGAAAGGATTCGACGATTGTTGCGACGGCAATAATAGTTGCAAGGCGCGCCTAGTCGTTCCTCTTTAAAGTCGACAATTATAAGTCACGACAAGGACTAGGGACGGTCATACCTGGGACCAGACCCAACTGACGGGACGCACGTGCGACTGACCCACGAAATTGCCAACCAGACGTACGCATAAATCAAGACAAAACCATGCCAAAAGGAGAAACTTCCCTGTCATATTCCCTCTCCTAACCCAAGAGCCCGCCAAAACTCCTTGTCCAATGAAAAAACTCTAATTTTCCTCCTCCTACACGCATTTTCCTCCAATCACAGCAAACCAAGGCTAGACAAAACGAAACGACAGGCAGTAGCCAAAACAGAGTGAAGACAAACCAGAGATCAGACGATAGTGAGGAGTAAAACAAGAAAGACGACAGTGAGGAGTAACACGAACAAGACGGTAGTAAGACGTAAAACACAAAACATCAAGACGGTATCGAAACTCAGTCAAACACATAAAACGAGAAGACAAAACGGAAGACGAAGCAAGACGAAACGGCAAAGGCTGAGACGATACACTGCACACAATCATCATACAACTCACAAAACGTGTAATAAAGTGTAAATACACCAGAAACTGCGCTTTATTACACCACCGAAGTGTTCAATGTCTCGTAAGTGACGCGACACGTTGAGAAGAGGGTATCACCATTATCTTACTCCTACCCAAACCCGCGTGGACCTCATCCTTCTTACACAACGCGGTACCACAACGATGCTTAAAAAATTACTTGTACAATATGGCACGGGCGGCATAAAGTAAGTCATTCGCCGGCCGGGGGAGGGGGGGTGCTTAAAGTTAGAACAAGATATTGTTTACTATAATGGTGAATATCGGTTTTGAAAAAAAAAGAAAGATAGACACCTATACTCCTACTTATGTACATTCGCTATCTTATATACGTATCAAATAACCACGATCGGAAACAGATAGCTTATGAAAAAGAAAAACATAATATTTACGGACCTACTTCGAGCATTACTTACATTGCAACAAAGAAAAAAACCATGCATGAGGTTTATTATGTACCGGATGTATAAGTAGATTACGATTGTTTCTGTTTGTTTTTTTCCGAATTTAAATAAAGTAACAAGGAAACAGAAGAGTTAACTACTATATTTCTGTTCTTTATTATCCACAATATTTTTGTCCATTTATTTATTTATTTCATCCATGTGTTCGCAGGGTAGAATAAGATTAATTTAGTGGGGGAACATGGTTTCTCGCACTTATCGTGGCGTATGAATGTATCGGAACATGAGAGGGTGAAGCTAAAGCCGCCCGTATTTTTTTGTATTTTTTCTGTGAGTGTCCATTAAATCGAATGATGACAGTTTGGTCGAGGAGCGAATCTTTGAGTGATTTAGATATTTTTATCGAACAGAATTCTTCTATTGGAATTTTTATGGAAAAAGTGGTACAAAAGCGGTAAGTTATCTTTATTTTGTATTCGACCCTCGGAATCGAGATGCAAGAATGCATTCGGGGGAATAAGGCGGGTGTTTTTCGTTAGATCGATATAAGGGGGATTCGGGAAGGTTGAATGATAAATTAGGCTATTGCGTGTCACTTTTATCGTGTTTGCCCAATAGTTTCTTATCAGTTTGATGATAAATAAATCGATTCTTACCATTTTTGCCTTTTCATAAAGGATTTCGTTCTTAACGTTTTTGGTGTAATTAGATTCGGGAGACATATACGTGTTTAGGCACGCTCTGAGACATTTTCTTTCAAATTTTCGTAGTTTTTCCATCGTGGTTGCATTTATGTTGAACCAGACGGGGGCCGCGTAAGACAGTATAGAACGGATTAGTAATTTGTAAAAAAGGAGTTTTACGGATTTGTCCAGGTCTTTGGAGTAAAACAAATTTTTAAAGGCTAGGAAGGATTTTTGTGCTTTCTCGATTTGAATGTCAACATGCTGGGTGAAGCTTAGTCTAAAGTCTATGTAGGCTCCAAGATAACAAACTAGGGGTTTGTGGGATATACTTTCGTTAACATTGGAGTTATTCGTGAGGAAGAAGTTTTTGTGGTTTTTGCGGATATCGTTATTTAACTTGAGAGAGTTTAAGATATTGGGTCTAAAAAGTATTGTTTCGCATTTTTTGGAGTTAATTTTTAGTCTCCAATTAAGGAGATATTTTTCAATTTTGGCAAATATTTCTTGAAGTTCTTTTTTAATAATAGAAGGTTTATGTGTATTACGTAGATTAGAAGGTGGACCGCAAAAGCGATTGCTGACTTGTCATTGTCGCGGTTCAGGCCGAACATATTCAGGAGTCACAAGTGAATATGTTGAAAAGTATTGGTGAGTTTACCGTACCTTGCTGTACGCCGTTAGTAACATTAGAAGATTGCGAAGATTTGGATTTTCCGTCGGACACAACGAACTGTTTATCACGCGTCATACTCCAGATCGGTTTTATTAAGTCATGTGGGAAATTTTTTTTTTTAACTTACAGGAAAGTCCATCTACTCAGACTGTGTCGAAAGCTTTCTCCAAGTCGATTAAGTTAACTCCGGCGCAGTCTTCGGTATTTCTTGCCCAGCAAATATCGGAGGTGAATTTACAAATAGCATGAGTTATACTGCGTTCGAATTTGAATCCGACTTGATTTTCCGGGACGATGTTTTGGGTATTAAAGATGTGGGTAACTGACTCGATAATTATAATTTCAAAAATTTTACTGATATTGGGGAGTAAACTAATAGGTCTGTAATTTGCCGAGGAGCTGCTGTCTTTCACTTTTTCTTTAGCGGAAGGAATTTGGCTGTTTTCCACGATGTAGGGAAATATGTAAGATTTAAGCAGTTATTAAACAATATTGCGTAATGCTTTACAAACTTTGGGGGGAGGTTCCTGAGAGCAATATTGGGTATGCCATCGAGGTCGGCGGATTTTTTCCGATAAGTTTTTTAAGGATCAGTTCGAGCTTATAGTAGTTCGTAAAATAATCAGGTGGAATGGCCTTTGGGTCAGTGTTATGAGCCGGGTTTGCAAGGGTAAAGGAGCTGATGATTTTGTTGTTTAGTTTGTCCAGTTGAAATTTGTCATTCTGTTTTGTGATTATATTGGCCAAGCTTGTGTTTTCGATGTTTGAATTTTGCGTATGGACGGATTCGAAGTGGGAGCCTAGGATATTTAGTTTGTCAATCGGGTTATTAATATGGAAGAAGCCGTGGGAATCAGAAGGGAGATCGTACGGGTTAAGGTTAATTTTTGCTATCAGTTCGCTGTCATTTTTGGGTATTTTGAGAGTTTGTATGAGGTTCTGATCTTTTGATCTGACGATATTTCTAATATTCGGAAATAGTTGGTTGGCCAGTCGAGGTGACTGGGTTTTACCGGCGATAGGCATCGACTCGGGGACTTCACGTTTACGCTTAGGGGTAACCTTTACCCATTTGCGATGAATATTTCTATCTTCGAATTTTCCGCGTCTGGACTGTGCAGTGGGGCAGAGATAGGACTTTCCTTTTTTTGAGGAATGTTTGCCTAGCGTGATTCCTCGCCGTTCTTTCAGGACAGTGTCTTGATTTTTTCTTCAGCTGTTTATCTTTTTTCTCTCTTCCTTCAGTTGGGAAGATAGATCTTCAGTGGTTACATTTAAATTCTGTCTTTCTTCCATCAATTGAGCAGACAGATTCCTTATCGTGTCATTCAGATTTTGTATCACTTTAGATAATTCTTGTAGACTTTACGCCCCGGACGCGGCATCGGCATCTTTAATTGTTTCGATGTCCTTTTCTTTTTTAAATGCGCGCCAAAAATCGCTCGAACTGCGATGAGGTATCCATGTTTCCCTCTTTTGCGATACGCTTTTGTTTTTTCATACAGGGGATCGGATTTGATCTTTTTGATTTGCGGCCTTTTTCCAGGTTTAATTTTATCAATGGGCGTATATTCTGGTCACTCACACGGAACCGGCTTTACGTAGAATTTGGTTGGAACTTTCACTTGATTTCTTCATCCTTCGAAGAATTGTTATCTCCGTCACATGGAGCAGGGCCTCTGGTAGAGCAGTCTGAATTACTAGATGTAATTAGCCGCCAATTTTACTAACAGAAGAATCAATGCACTAAGAAAATTAAGGGAATGTGCTGTTAGTTAGTACAAACTACTGAACTTGTAAACAGATAAGCGAGCGCTTCAATCCGGGACACGAATAACGCGTACGACGGACAGAGCCGAACTGAGTGTGTTCTGTGTGGTATGGTCGCTGACGAAATTACTTTGCATTATTTGCCAAGAGCGCTCACGCGACCCATGGAAATAAACAAGCGTGAAAATTGAGGTGCAGATATAAGTTGAAGGACCTCCAACGAGACATTGTCGCTACGTTTGAGCAATCAAGAAAGAAGTTGGAAGACAGGCAGGCTGGGTCAACTGTATCTTAGGTCGAGACTCATTATCGGTTCATTCCGTTATTAATTTTCATCGTCTGTAACGTGTAGCTACACAGACAATGTACCTACGTTGTAGCTATTGCTATAACATTATAAGCAAAATGTAGGTTATAATATAATAAAATTTCATTATTTGGCAGGTGTAGATGGATTTGATCACAGAATTGAATATAAGAAATTGACGAAGAAGCAAAAGATTGCAAAAAAAAGAATGGCGCCAAGAACACGTGAAGTTCTCAAGCGGTCAACCATGTAAGTACTATCCGCGCCTAAAGCAGCTTAACTTTGGTGGTCGAACGAGAATCAATGTTCTGCGCGGTACTGTCGTTAGTGAAAGCTATTACGTTGCACTGTTTGTCCAACTTGACAGTGATATCGACCGCATGGTGTGCATTATTTGATATGCATTCTATAAGTCAATTTGAAGTTTAATATTGAGACATTTGACATTTGTTTTCGTTTTTAGTACTATCATTTTATAAAAATAGTATTTTTATTGAAATTATTGATTATGTTTGTCATTGTTCTTAAGATTTGTACAGTATTGTGTTGTTCTCTAAAACCAAACTGTTCACTTATAATTATATTATGTGATTCCTTGTATTTTCTAATTCAATTTAGTGTTATTTTCTCTGCCAGTTTACCAATTCAGACTAATAGAAGAAGACCAATTGATCCATGATTACTTGGATTGTGTTGATCTTTGTCAGGTTTTAATATTGGTATTACTTCTGCCAATTTCCATTCATGTGGAAATAGTTACATTAAAAAATAGCAGTAATCATGTACATTATTTGCACAATACCCTTTTTGGTTTGATTTTTGAGAATGATGTTTTGGATACTATCTGATCCAAGAGCTTTCATCGATGACATTTGCTTAATGAATTCGTTAATTTTTTTAAGAGATGAACTATGAGTTTCCCACCCATTGTCCCCAATTTCATTGTTTTCGAGATAGCTTAATACCTTTTCTATGATATTTTCCTGTTTGAATGAATTGTCAATCAGTTTGATTTTGTAGAAAATTTTGTATTATTTTGCTTTTTATTTTTCTTGTTATTTTGTTAATTATCATTTATGTCAACTTTACTTAGTAGCTCTGACCATGTTTTCTTCCGATATTCGGTTATGGCTTTTCTTACATTACTTGTCACATCCTTTGCCACAACTTTCTGAATTTGTTCCTTTTTTCTTATTCTTTTTCATAGTTTTTTCCAAACATTCTGTAAAGGTTGTTGTGAACTTTTGTGCTTCTTTTTCTAGTTTAGTTTTCTTTGTCTATTTTAGTGTTAATTTGTATCTTCTGGTCAAGGTATTTCCTAAACTATTTCCATTCTGTATTTTTATAATCAAATACATTTTAGTAGGGTTTGCCATATGAAACAATATCTACACATAGCCGTATGACTCTATGGTCTCAGTTGAGATCATTAGATGCAGTTAGTTCAGGTATGATACTTCATGTGTATTTGTTTGCAGCAATGTTTGTAGTTGTAGGTGTCATATTATTATTATATAGATAATGAGTAGATGTATCTGGATGTAGTATAGCACAACTATCATCTTGTATATATTTGTACAGAACACAGCTATTTTTATTATTAACATGGTAGTTCTACCCTATATGTCTGGCATTTAAGTTGTCAATTAGTAATGCATCCTTTGAAGGTTTAAGAAATGTATCAAGTTCCTCTGCTGTTAAGTTATTTGTAGGGTTATTATATACCCTACATAATTATTTTCTGATGTATATAACCTTCGATTAATACAGCAGCTCCACCATCTGCATTATTCCTATCTTTTCTGTTGTATAGATAATTTTTAATTCTTAGATTATTACATTGTTTGTTAATGTTATGTCTCCATAAAAAATTAATTATTTCTCGTGTTATATTTCTGATCTCATTTGCTTTATAGCTGCAGATAGTCAAGTAGTTTGTGAATCTAATTCTTCACAAAAATTAACAAATAGTTGGAATTTTTTATTTTGTGCGTGGTTATTTTCTAATCTCATTAATGAGGGATTGTAGGTTGGAGATATTCTCATCTTGATTGTCTCTTTTATTGTTTGTAATTCTTTAGCTATATGTAAGATTATCTGTGATATGCTGTGCCCTTTTGCTTTTTAACTCTTGCAATTGAGTCTTCTTTTCTATTATATTGTGTTCTGTGATGATTGCTTTGGGTAACTGCGGAAAATCAATATTATCTTCAGTATTTAAGGTCCTTTATAATTTTTTCTTAATTACAACCAAGGCTGTTTTTTTCTTTAACACTATCCATATTAGTCTATTTTGGTAGGATTTGCGTTCTATAGAATTGACTGCATGCCTTTTATTGCTATTAATACATGTAGCAGACCTGCTTCTAGGTTTTGTGCAATTTTTAATTAAACGTGACCCTGCGCACTTCAGACAAGCAGGTTTGACATAACAGTTTCATGTGAAGTGATCCTACTTCTAACATCTATGACTGACCATCTTCCTTTACTTATGTAATACTTCTAAGAGATTTTGGTGTGGTATAAGTATTGTATTTTGTTTTTGAGAAACTTTATATTATTCTTAATGCATATATTGATCATTATTAATTCTCTTGCTGTGCCTCTCATTTGATTTATATGTATCAATTGTATGCCTGTAATATGCAGTTCTCCCTGAATATCTTGTATTTCTACAAGGCTGTGTAGATCTGTAACTACAAAGGTTTTTTATGTGTTATTTTTGTTTGTATAAGTATGAAACTTGCGGCCCGAATCCTGCCATTTCTTTAAGGAAATGTAAGCTGCTTAAGAGTCTTATGTTGTACCTTAGTTAGGTCTCGTTTAGAATATGCCTCGATGATTTGGTCTCCAACATATGCTAGTCAAAAATATCACATTGAACAGATTCAACACAGATTTCTAAGATATGCTAGCTATAAACTTGGACGTTATACGAGTATTTATGATGATAATTATGAACCTGTTCAATGCAAGCTTAATCTTAAATCTCTTGAATCAAGAAGAATTGCTGTCGATCTTCTGTTTCCCTTTAAAATTATAAACGATATCACACACAGTCCAGAATTGTTATTTTTCATTAATTTTCATGCTCCTTCAAGAAATTTAAGGGACTTTCGAATCATTATGTCTGACCAGCATAATACTGCATGACTTGAATCAGTAGACCCTGTCAATAGAATATGCATTCTTGTAAACAATTTCTCATCAAACCTTCAACATTTTGGAAATAGTATCTCTCCGTTTAAAAAACAAATCTTAAATCTCTAAGCAAATTGCTTATATCGGCTGTATCGGCATTTGTGCCATACGTAACCTACATTCTTTCTCTCTTTAACAAACAGATGCATTTTTAAATTTTTTGTTTCTACACTAATGGGTTCTACTACCCGTGTATTATTATTAAATAAATAAATAAATAAGTAATCCTTCTCATCATATAGGAATACACTTGTATTATTTATATGATACTTAATATGGAAATTACTTTTGGCCAATTAATTTGTGTAATTTTTAATTTAGTTACAATTAATTTTTAATTTTTTTTACAATTTTTAATTAATTAATGCAGTATCGCAGGTTTTTGACTGCATGTATACGTAGCTTTACGAAAGTCACCGATGGTTCGAAGACCAGGTCAGTCGGAAAGATCCTTTTTGTTGTTGTTGTTAATAATTGTGAGTTGTAATAGGAGAGTTGCTGCAAAGGTGTAGGTTGAACGTTGTGATAAGTTGTAATAATTTGTACCTTTATCGTTACTCACATGCTCTATCATTGTTAATTTATTATTAAATAAATATACAGTGCTGGACAAAAGTATTGGCACAGCATGGTTATTGTGATACAAGTGCTTATAACTACTAAACAAATTGATTTAAAGGAAAAACTTTTTGACATATTCATTTATTACCTATTCTAGTTTATTACATAGTAGAAGCAATAATATAAATACATTGATTCACGAAACAATAACAAAAACGCATTTATTCGTCTTGGAGTTTTTAGGAAGAATCTGGCGTGCCTGATCTGTCAGTGATTTTATAAGTTTCGTCTATTTTACTGATTGGTCAGTACAAATGTAAAAGGTGGGTGTGTGTCGTTCTATTGGTTGTGAATAATATTGGTGTGTGTGCTATTTTCGTCGTCCTGCTGTGGTGGTGGAAGTTTAAATAATTTGGGTCCTTGCGTCTATCTTAAGGGCGTTATATTGGTCCTTGTTGCGGTTTACCCAAGTGGCGACGAGGTGATAAAGAGTGTGTGGTGGCTAAGATTTCCGCCACTATGCCTATGCCAAAGGAGCAAGTAAATTAGTGCGCAGTGTGTACCGGGTGTGTCTCCGAAACGTACCAACAGTCAGTGCAGGCCAGCAAGCATTGTCCCAGGGATGGCATTGGCTATCGTCGATGTCATGCCGGGGATTAGTTTGGGACCGGGCAGTGATGTTGCGGACCAACGTCTCACTTAATTTACGACTCCCCTTTGCAGTCATCACGACTTTCCCGCATGAGGGCGTTTCCCGTGGAAACATAGTTTTCACACTCGTGCACACTCGACAGCTTTAAAAGCTCCTAAGACAGTGGACCTGGGATCAGTTCGTGTCCATCTACGGCACCGAGATTATTGTCCCGAACGCCACGACGAGCGCCAACATGCGCAGTGCGAACGACCACTAGTGTAGACGACCAGTCAAGGTACATTGGCAATAGGGATATACACAGTCCTCCACTCCACGCAGGACATTACGATCCTAGGACCGCAACATACCGCCCGCTTGAACTATTTATAGTTCAGTAGAGGTAGATATGAAATTAGAGATATCGACGTGTGATTGGAGTTACAATAATGACTGATGTGTAGAATGGTGGTGTGTAGTATATCTAGATTACAAAGGTCGCGCCCTAAATTAAAGGTACTCTAGGTGAGTATTATGTGTATATTATAACTGGCACCTTAACCTAAGGGTTTGATATATCGATCGGTAATGGAGCAATTTTTTTATCGCAGCGCTTGTATGCTCCTTGGGCTGTCTTGACGCTGACTACATGGATGGTGCCATCGGTTCTTGAGTGTGTGGCAGTTATTCTCCCAAGCGGTCACGTCATAGATGGCGTGTTGTCTTCCTTGATCAACACCATGGTTCCGATGTCGAGCTTCTCTCCCTTGCCATTACGCCACTTTCTGCGGGTCGTCTATTCCTACCAATATTCTTGAACCAATGTTTCCAAAAATGGTATTTAATGCCTCGAACGTGTTGCCACGATAAAAGCCTTCCGTCCGGGGTTGTCGTACAGTCGATGGCTCGGAAGTACATCAGTTTATCGCCAATAAGAAAGTGCCCTGGTGTTAGAGCGGTTAAGTCGTTGGGAGCCGAGAATTTAGGATCGTTTCTATTTGGTTCACGTAGGTCAACGCGTGTCGGTGATGCCGCTTTGGGGGCTCAATGTCAACCCCCGCGGTACCAGTGATCAGGTCGTACTGGTCATACCTATCGTGAGATTGCCTCACTTCCCGGATAAGGCCGTTGCAAGCCTCGGCCTAGTTTGGACGGACTCGGAAGCGTGGGGGTGTCACTCCCCAAGAAACGTCGCTTCCGAGGGAACAACGTTCCTCCTTGCGCCTCTCAGACACCGGATCTTATCATTCATTCAGTTACATTCACTCTTCTTCTCTCAAACACACTACTTGCAAACTTACAAAAACATTCATACGTATCCTTGCGCTCTAAGACCTCCGACACATCCACACTTCCATCCGAATTTATATGCACACCACATCCACTCAGGTCTCGGAGGTCATCATACATAGAACATTCAATCAACACGTGCCTCCAATCCTCTTTCGCACTATCTCACACAAAACGTTCACTCTCACTCAAACCGCGGTTATAGAAAAACTCATTCATACTGCCATGGCCAGTCATCAAGAAACACGCATACACATTCGGCTCGAAGCATACATTCCGCTCCGCGAACCTCACATTCTTGATATACTCATATATCACTCGTCCTTTCTCGCATTCATGCCATCTTTGTTGCCAACATTCATACATTCTTTCATTCACTAGCTTAGTACAGTCATCCTTCAATCTACCACTTAATTCCATGTCACTCGCCAAGGGATTCTCACACACATTCACGCCATTTTTCACACACCACAATACACCCCTTGTCTCACACACAAGGTCCCAAGGTGGTGACCCCGACAAAACTTGCATACTTTCGGTCGAAACCGTCCTACATACATTCCAACAGGCATGCAGAACCACTCGCTGACATCTATTCAATAAATCCCTCGCATACCCGTTCACCATCATATCATACCACACACTTGCTCCATACATCACGCATGCCACAAATGAACCTTTGTATATCACTTTCACCGCTCTTTTTCTCATTCCCAATTCACACTTTAACACACGTCTCATTTGCCCTACAACATTCATAACCTTCATTCGCATACACTCCAGATGCACTCTGAAGTGCATCCTCTCACCCATCCAAATACCCAGATATCTCACTCGTTCAGTATACCTTATCAATTTCCCATTCATTCTCACATTCGGTCTTGTGTTCACAAACATACAACCTTTCATCAACATCGCCACGGTCTTGCATTCGGACACCGACACTCCCACACTCTCGCCCCATTCACACACAATTTTCATCCATTCAGTGCCCTTTCTCTCAACATCCACTCGGCTCTGCCCTTCGACAATCAGCAACAAATCATCAGCATACACGACACATTTGCACTCACATTCATTCAGCCGCTACAGGAGCCCATCCATCATCAGATTCCAAATAAATGGGCCACAGATGGACCCTTGCGGACAGCCGCGTTCGACAACCCTACATACAACTTCATTCACTTCCATCATACACGTCGTTCTGCCGTGGAAGTAGCTCCTCCACAGAGCCACCTCCGGTACCCGACTTCCTTCAACTTATTCATCACACACACCCATTCCAAGTTGTCGAACGCTCCCTTGAAATCCACAAATATTCCCAAAACATACTTACACTCGCTGCCACTCACGTACTCTTTCACACTTAATCAAGCACTCTCCGCCGATCCGCCCACGCAGAATCCGTGCTGGGCCTCATTCACTCTGTTTCCTACACACCTCTCCAGTCTCGCAATTATCATACGCTCCAGCGTTTTTACCCAGCACGGACAGCAAACTAATTGGTCGATACGACGCGGGATCCGATCGCGGCCTCTCGGGGAACTTCAGTAGGAACAACCACACACGCTTTCTTCTACTCCGTACGAAAATATCCTGCAGACAAGCACGCATGATACACACGCTTCAACAATCCAGGAATGGCCATCCAAACGACTCGCAGCATCGCCGCATTTATTCCGTCAAGTCCGGATGCCTTTCGCATTCTTGCCTTGTCAATCGCTCCATTCAACTTCTCCCATTCAATGCATTCATCCGAATCTAACGCACTCATATTCTCATCTACATTTATTCTGTCACTATTTATTTCCGCGGTTGGGAAGAAGCTTTCCATCAGCGCACTCGCACAATCTCTACGTGGAATGAATCACCGCATTCACATTCAACGAACACAGTTCTCTTGCCCTATCTTCCCACGACACAACATATAGCCGGGCCCCCATGGATCCAGGTTCGAGGATTCGCTGGCAAACCTTCGCCAGCTTTTCTCTTTAGCCTTGCACACTCTACATTTGTACTCATTCACCAACCTTTTATACTCTGCCAATCTCTCACGAACGTTCTCACATCCTCTCTTCCTCTCTTCCT
>NW_016908834.1:89971-115123 GCF_001483705.2 Eufriesea mexicana | reverse complement strand
GGAGGGGGGGGGGGGGGAGGCACTTACACTCAAGGTGCGCCAGGTGCCCTGAGGGAGTCGCTAGCAGGCTGGTGCATCCACCAGCCACCGCCCCGTGCGTCCGGAGACGGGGTGGTACCCTAGGGCCGCGCACCATGGGGATTAAGGGATTTTTTATAGAGGTTATCATCCTCGAGGGTCAGCCGATTAAGGCCAGACCCCCGTTCCAGTGAACCATGACCACAGGCTTACGATATGCGCGTGACTCGGGTACCTCGGGGTCGTTAAGCCCGTACCGCGGCCGACCAAGGTCGACCGCAGCCCCAGCGGGAGGTTCACGTAGGCCATTATTTATTTTTATTTATTATGTCTCAGCTATGCAGCCACCGAGCTTCCACTCATTGCTGCCTCTTGTCTCTTACCGCGTTGCTGCGGTGTTCTCTATTTCCTTCTTTTTAACTCTTCTTAATAGCTGGACATCTTCTTTTGCACTTCATGCATATATTTTACTATATTTTGGGTCTCTTGGTCATCGGTATCACCCGATGTTACCGTCCCTGCCTCGAGGAGGCGGACCCCTTGCTTCCCTTCCTGCTATTTGCCTTCTCTCTCCACACATTCTTTGCGTGTATTCACTAAATTTGGCATACTCTTCTTCCGTTTTAATGAGCAGGTTCTTATTCTCTTCTTTATTCCTTAACGTTTCGTAACGGAAGTCTTCGTACAGGGGACAATAGAACAACATATGCTCCACTGTCTCGGCAATTTGGCCACAATGTGGACAGTCTCTCGTTTCTGACGCTTCCCTTGTGAAGAGCGAGTCATTTATTGGTCCATATCCTGTGATAACGTAAATGTTTTCCCTTTTTGGGAAGAATCAACTGTTTTTACTCCTATAACTGATATGTGGTATGAATTCAAAGGTCTTCCTGCCATACACGTCCCTAGACCATCGATTTTGCCACTCCTACTGGATGGCTATGTTTATCTTATCCTTTTCTCTCTTTCTTGCCTCTTTGTTAGTCAATACTTGGTTTTACATTTGACAGCGATATTCCTTCGTATTTTGCTCATTATGCCTCTTTTTGTAACTTCCAGGTCTAGCGGTACGAATCCGCTTATAACCTGCAGGGTAGCCGTTGATGTTCGGCACGTTCGTGTAATCAGCAGAAGTATTGCTCTTTGGGCAGCAAGAAGTTGTCGCTTTGTGTGTACGGTGTGCACCTTGTCGTATCAGGCCATGGCCCCGTACGTCATTATGGGCAGGAATACGGACCTGTACATTATGGCGAGAGTCCTTGCCTTTATTCCCCATTCCTCATTTGATACACTTCGCAGTTTCAGAATATACTTGATCACTTTGCCTCGAAGGTATTTGGTGTGCATGGCGAAGTTCATTCGCGTGTCAATCATTACTCCTAGATATTTTAGGTTTTCAAGGAATTTAACATTATTCCGTTCAACCTTAATGATGGCGGCTCTTTCTTTTCCTAGTTTACCTTTCAGGAGGAGACCTTTTGTCTTGGAGATCGATATTTTTAATTTATGTGTGTCGCACCAGTGTGATAACACCATCACTGCTCTGTTTCCAATTTCCTCAATCTCTCTCCTGGAATTTGCCTTAATTACTATTGCTCGGTCATCTGCATATGCAATGACTTCCAGGTCACTCTCGTCAAATTTATTCATACACCAATTCCATGCCAGAGGGCCCATTATGGATCTCTGCGGCCAGCCTTTTTGCATTGTCTTTGATATGCATTCAGTCCGCGATTCGACCTTAACACTTTCGGTACGGAGGAGCTGGCCGCGGTTATATATTCGTGGTACGAGGAAGTTTTCCACAAGAATAGCGGCACTGGAAGCCACGAAAACGTGTTTTGCGGTATTCATACAAATCTCGAGCGAGATTGACACTAAACTTTTCATTCGGACCGCGACAGTCATCGGTGACGTTTCGTGGATGCCACTAATAGGCGACGGTAGTACCTAGAGAACGTTTCGTAGATGCCGCCAATAGGCGACGGTAGCACCCAGAAGACGTTTCATGGCCTCCGCCATTGGACGGCAGTAGTATCGAAAGGGTTAATCCTCCTCCTTCGTTTGAAGTAATTTTTGACCAGACTTACGATTATCGTGCCGCAATTTGCGTTGATCAATTTCGTGGCTACGGCAGGCTGCCATAAGTTGTTAAAGGCGCCCTCAATATCGACGAATACCGCTGCAACATTTTTTAGGGCTCACATCCACCGCCCATCTAAGCATCCGCATGGCGTCCTCCGTGGAGCATCCGACTTTGAAACCGTATTGCCTTTCGTGCTACAGCCCAGCCTCCTTATAGAGCATTTCGATCCTGCCAACCATTATCCGCTCATATATTTTTCCTACAGCCAAAGACAATGCTATCGATCTGTAGGATCCCACCTTGCTCCTGTCTTGGTTATCCCTTTTAGCAAGATCTTCATCTGCGCCTCTTTCCAGATGCCCAGGAAGATGCAATTCTTAAGACAGTTGTTGAAAAGCACCAGGAGAGGATGTAAATCTCACTCCACCTTAACAACTTCGTTCTTTATCCTCGGGCCTTATTATTTCTGCTCTTTTTAACTGCAGCCAGTATCTCCCCTGGAGATATCGGCTCCTCCACGTTGCTGTTATTGTAGTTAACTATTTTAATTATTTTATCTGTTTCCGACTCAGAGTCGGACCCTGATGCCTTTGGCACTGTCTTGTCAAGTACTACCCTCATGGTTTCCCGCCACGAAAGCGTAACGTCCTCATTTGCTAACGTTAGTGAGAAGACGGGCTCCTCGGTGTTTAATTTCCCACGAACAATTTTATATACAATACCCCAGGGGTTATTGTTTCCTTCCTCGTTAACAAATGCCTTCCAGCAGCTCTTTTTGCTGGCTCTTGTCATTGAGACGAACTTGTTCCTTTCGACTCTGTATTTCTCTCTGAGGTTTGTTATATCGCCGGTGTTCAGTTTTCTGGCTCTTGCGAGCTGTTTCTTAGAGCGGTTCGTTTTATACCGCTGTGCAGCGAGTTCCTTGTTCCACCATGGAACCTTCAACTTGTGGCCCCTGCATCTTGTAAACGCGATGTCACAGGCATCCTGCAACATCGCTGTAGATTTCCTTGCTGCAGCCTCTGATGGGCTGTTTTAGAGATCTTTTACGAACTGGTCTGCCGGTTCTTCGCCCAACAGCTTGTCTCAGTCGGCGCGCTTGGTATTATAGCCGCCAAGTCCTTTTCTTGGGACACACCCGTGGCTCCCCCACTCGAGTGTTGTTGTGATTAATGCATGGTCGCTCACCGCACTGTTCGGCGACGCCACCCAGTCTTTGCACCTTCCGAGCAAATTGGGAGTAACTAGCGTCACGTCAATGTTTGTTTCGCATCTTGGGCTGGAGGACGTGGCCGGTTGGTCAGGCCGATTTAGCACATGGAGGTTATTTACGCACAAAAATTCCTCCAGCGCTTTTCCACGCTCATCTGATTTACTTGAGAACCATACTAGTAATTATAATTTTCCCTCATCTCTCTGATGTTTTTAATCTTTAACATCGACCTACTAGCCTCAAGCTCCCTTTTCATGCTCATTTTGAGCTCGTCGTTGGTCCTTTTGTCGTTACCCTTTAATGGTTTAACGAGGACCGTTTCACCCCTTTCATGTTTCCTTGGGGACATGCGCGATTTATCCGGTCTCATTTGAGACCCACCCTGCGCTGTGGCAGCAGCTACTTGTGCATACGAGGGTGCAGCTGCCCTCTCTCTGTTTGCACACTCGCCGTGAATGGCCTTAATTTTTTCCCTCTCTACGACCTCCTTTTGGAGTATGGTCTCTAATTTGGCCCACTTTGATAAGATAAACTTAGCCGCAGCCTCGTTAATCGTGTTCGCCTCATTGAAAATGAATGCTTCATCCCTTTCTTGCTTAATTTCTCCCAGAACACTTTCGTCCCGTGGTGCCTCCATTTCCTTATTAGGCTCCTTGTTTCTTTCTCTAGCCATTGGCTTACTCTGAACCTTCTTTACGGAGGAAGCGGAGCTCGCTCTACTCTTACTGCTACTGCAGCTACTGCTACTGCTACTACTACTGCTCTCCACGTCCTCCTCCTCATTCCTCCTCATTCCTCTTCATTCTTCTAATAGTTTTGTTATTTTTTTGTTTTTCAGATTACGTTCCATATTTGGTCCCACGAATACGGTGGAAAAGGAGTCGACCTGGGTAGAGCCACCCTTACCCAGACAAGGCTAGATACCACCGGGAGGGCGCCAGGTATCCCGGGGTTGGCCGCTAACAGGCTAGTGCACCCACCCGCCACGCCCCCGTACGTCTGGTGATGGGGTCGTACCCCGAGGCCGCACTCTCCTTGCCTTGGAGATTCAAGGATTTTTTATGGAGGTTTTTATCCTCGCGGTCTGGCCGATGAAGGCAAGCCCCTCGTTCCTGCGAAACATGACCACAGGCTTACGGTGTGATTATGACTCGGGTACCTCGGGGTCGTTAAGCCCGTACTACGGCCGATCAAGGTCGACCGCAGCCCCTACGAGGGGTTCGCGCAGGTCAGCGAGGCCTCATATGACAGCAGTATTTCACCAATCACACGTGTGAGGTGATGTTTTGTTGATCGGACTGCGGCTTCCCACAGTCCGCCAAAGTGTGGTAATCGAGGCGGAATGAAGTGCCATGTGACCCCTTCACTCGCAAGTGCAGATGGTATGATGGTATGGTAGTTTTGTGATCGCACAAACCTATTAAGTTCCCTTGTTATTTTATTGGCATCGGTGAAATTGATAGCATTGTAGATGTCAGATCATCGGCCTCTCCTCGCCATGAATCACCGTAGAGCTGCTAGGAAGGCTTCGGTAGTTAGATCGCCCACGATTTCTATGTGGACGGCCCGTGTTGCAAAGCACACAAATATTGCTAAGTAGATCTTAACCTTACTACAATTTCAGTGGGTTTTCTCTTTGATGCGGATCGGACCACAATAATCTATGGCAGAATGCAGAAAGGGTCTTGACGTTGTGACTTGTGAGGTTCGCTCATTTTATAATTGATGGTGGATGGCTTAGCGCGAAAGCACCGTACACACCGATGAATAGTTTTTCGAATAAGATTCCTTCCGCCGGGTATCCAAAATCTTTGTCGCACGCTGTTCAGGGTGGCTTGCATGCCTGCCTGCAAATAGTTAATGCGGTGCTCGCGTACGACTAATTCATTGACATGCTCGTTCTGCGGCAAAATCATCGGATGCTTCATGTCAGGTTTTAAATTCGCCTTCGATTGTTTGTCACCGACGCCTAATATTCCTTCCTTGCCTTTTAAAGGGGGTAACGGCGTCAATGTGGTGGTGTTTTTTCCGGCCGTACACGGCGAGCATTTCGTTCCGGCAGGCCCGTTGTTGGATGCATTTTACGAGTTGTTCCACCCTACGCAGTTCCGCGGACGTCAGTATCTTGCTCGAGGCTTCCACGCGGGAGCTGATGAATCGGAAGCGTAACAAATATGCTGTAATTCGTTTGACTTTGGTGAAAGAGGAAAATTTTTCAAAGGGATCAAAGTCGTTGGTTGTAGCGTTTAGTGCTACGAGTGGCCGTTGCTCTGGCCGGATCTAGCTGAACTCGGGGACAGTCTGCCTCTGACTCCTTTAGCCATTCGGGACCGTGAAACTAAAGTTTGCTGCTTGTCAGTGTTTCCGCCTTGCAACCGCGTGATATCAAATCTGCCGGGTTATCCGCAGATCGTATGTGGCGCCATTCGTGGTCCTCAGTGATGCCTTGAATGTCTGCGATTCGATACGATACGAATGGTTTTAGCTAATGCGGGGAAGTGGGAATCCAATGTAACACTATTGTGGAGTCCGACCAAAATATGGTTTTTTGGAATGACACTCTCCGTAGTACACTTGAAACGGTTTGGTGTAATTTCGCCAGTAAGTGAGCTGCACACGACTAATTGAGGCAACGTGATTGTTTTTACGGGGGCTACCTTTGATTTTCACGCTACTAATTGCACCGATCTAGTGTCCCGCATGCTGATCCCGCGAATGTAAATTAATGCTCCGTAAGCTTGCTCGCTCGCGTCGCAGAACCCGTGCAATTGCAATACGGTGTACTTCCTTGCAGTGATTTGTCGTCTTATTTTCAAGTCCTTCAAAACTAGTAAATTACGACAGTAAGTGGTTCATTGTGTGTGAATGTCCATCGGTACTGATTCGTCCCAGTCTAATTGTAGTTTCCACAGTGTTCGTAACATTATTTTAGCGCGCACTATTATCGGTCCTAGAATTCCGAGAGGGTCAAAGAGAGTTGCAATTTGCGGTAACATAGTCCGTTTCGTTATACGGTTGCTATGTCTCAGTCCCTTAAAGTCATACGTAAGCGTATCGTGCTTCGCGTTCCAGGAGAGTCCCAACGTCTTTAGAGTGTCGCCCAGATCAAGTCGTAACAGTCGGTCATTTGTTTTGTCCTCCAAGGTTTCTACGATTCGCTCGTCGTTTGCCGCCCACTGACATAGATTAAAGCCTGCTCGGTTGCAGACTTTGATTATTTGTTCTCGTAGAGTTACTGCCTCGCGATGGCTGCTTGCGGGTATCCTTCTCCCTCGTTAGCTGCGAGTTGGTGCAACGCTCGAGTGGCTAGAAAGGGAGCGGCGGACGTGCTGTAGGGCACGGGGAGGATATGTTGCTATCTGATCGCGGACAGTGCAAGAGAATCTTGTGATACTCGCGGTCGTCAAGATGTACCCATACTTCATGCATTTTCTCTATATCTGCGGTCATTACGTAGGCGTGTGACCGAAAGCGCAGTAGAATATGGAATAGGTCTTCCTGGACATTTGGCCCACCAACAGTATGTCGTTTAACACTAGATTTACCGACGCTATCTGTATACCTATTTCTACATGTTTGACACCTGTCAAATTGACAGGTAAAGGAAACCATGTGTCTTCTTTTTAACGATTAGTTTAATTTAAAAACAATTACGGTATTAACAGTCTTAATATAAGTTAATTAAATCTGTTACCATCGCATAATTGGTGCAACCCATCCGTCAAATTGACGGGTTCCGTAAATCTAATGTTAACGCTCATCCTCACACACACACGCACGCACGCACTTCCATACATGATTCGTCGATAAACAAGCACAGGACGTTACCGACTAACAGTTGAATGAATATTCGTGTTTCCTCACACTTCCTCTCAACTGTAAGTTTGTAATTCCACGTTAAATTTGTATTTCTTGTAATAGTTTGCTTCCATGTTTTTTGAACTTTTCGAAAGTAAGTGGTTTCGTTAATATATCAGCTGTTTGTTCGTTTGTGAGACAATATTTTATATTTACAGTGCCTTCGCTATATTTTTCGTGTATGAAATACCATTGATTTTTGTTTATTGAGAATACCATTTTTGATTAGGTTGATTGTGCTCTGATTATCAATTAAAAGTCTTGTTTTTACCTCCTTTTTTTTAAGGCTTCTAGAGCAGTTTTTAAGTATATAAGTTCCCTACAGCATTCTGCTGCTACTATGTATTCCGCTTCGGTTGTAGCCAGTGATAGTATGGTTTGTCTACGTGAACACCAACTTACTGGACCATTCCCATAAAAAATTGTGTATTCTGTTATACTTTTTCGTGTAACTGTATCTCCGGCAAAATCAGAATTGCAATATCCAATTAATTCATCTTTTTCATTGGCATCCATTTTCGAATATTGAAATCCTAAATTTTTGGTTCCCTGTACATATCTTAAAACACGTTTTACATTAATTATATCTTGGTTTGATGGATTTTCTATGAATCTACCCGCATAATTGATCGCAAACGATATGACCAGACGCGTTTTAGTTGATAAGTATTGAACGCTGCCTATCAATTCTCTGTAAGGAAATGATTTTTCAGATTTTGTTACCTTTGTGTCTGCATCAGTGCCTGTACATACAATTGGTGTTGATACCTGCTTTGAATTTTCCATGCAATAATCATTCAATAAATATATTATATAGTTAATTTGATTTAATTGTATCTTATTATTATAATTTTTTTATACTTACACCTAGGAAAATATCGAAAGTATCATAAATTTTTACTTCAAGCTCTCTATTCAGTTGATCTTTCATATTATTCCACTCATTGATACTTTTAGTTATTATTATCCCATCATCAGCGTACATAGCTAAAATTGTTAATTCGTTTTTTGATTTGAATATACATTGATTAGAAGGAACGTATTCAAACTTATTTTGTTTCAGGAAATTTTTAAAATGCTGGTTCCATTTCAACGGTGCCTGCTTGAGGCCGTATCTGGCCTTTTGAAGCTTACAAACTTTATTTTTGTTTTCGAACCCATCTGGCAATTGTATATAAAGATCCTCGTCTAATTCCCCATATAAGAACGCCGTTTTAATGTCAGATTTTATCATATACTTTTCTTGCACGGACAGGGCCATAATAAGCCTAAGAGTACTGATAGAAAGCACTGGACTATAAGTTTCCTCATAGTCGATGCCTCTCTGTTCTTCACACCAGCGTCCTTCTAAACGAGCTTTGTATCTTCCATCGTCTTTCACCTTGAAAATCCATCTTATGCTTAAAATCCTTTTATTTTTTGCCGTATTTGAATCTATTTTTTGCGAGTTTGTTTCTTCCTCTGTTTGTATAGTATCTTCTTCTTCGATGGTATTTTGTTCCTCTTCTCTTCTCTCTTGACGTAATTTTAATGTAGCATTTGACAAATTTGATTCATTATGTTCCTTTTCATTTCCGTTGGTATTTCAAAAAATAACATATCCCGCGGTTATTATTTTCTTTCTTCTCCCCAGAGTCTATAGCTACACGTAGAATACCCTGTAAATATGAACTTTTTACTTCTTTTATCTAGTTTTCGTTTATATCCTAAGTCTTTTGAATATGCTTGGCAACCAAAAATTTGTAGATTTGAGAGGTCAGGCCTTTTGCCTAACCAATTCTCTGCTGGCGTCTTTACAGCTGCAATTGTAGGACTTCTGGTTATTAAATATACCGCCGTGCTTACCGCTTCACCCCACATGTTTTCGTTAATTGCTGCTTCTATTAGTAAAGCCCTTGTTTTATCTTAATAATGTGCGGTCTAGCCTTTCGGCCTTACCATTGAGTCGAGGTGAGTATGGGACCGTGAAATCCAGAATTATCCCCTTGCTTTTACACCATTTTACGAGATTTCCGTTTACATCCTCTTTCCCATTATCACACATTAGTTTCGAGACCTTTGAATTCCATTTTGCTGCGCATTGGTTTATGTAGGATTTTAAAGTATCGCTTACTTCGTAGTTTCCTTGTATCGGAAAGACGGCCACAAAATGTGTATAATCATCGAGCACTGTTACAAAATACTTCATCCCGTCCCACGTAGCTGGTTCTATCGGACCACATACGTCAGAATGCAAAATTTCTAGAGACCTAGTAGCTTTCGTTCTTTCCTCCCCAAACGGTTTTCTTATTTGTTTTGTTTCTATGCAAACGGTACATATTTCTTCGTTGTTAAGATGTTTAGGTGTTAAATTTATTCCCTCGCTAAGGTTGATTAATCTTTTTATATTTACAGAACTCAAGCGTCCTAATTTTCGATGCCAATTGTTGACAATTTCGATAGTTGCTAATAAGCTTTTTATTTTACTGGGTTTTTTGATATCAATCACATACGTCCTGTTTTCTTCGCGAGCCTTCTAGAATTTTTACATCATTTTTTAAAATTTCAACTTTATTTTTAGTGAACTTTGACACTTCGTAGTTTTGTGCGACTGCATCTACTGATAATAAGTTCTTGCTTAGTTCTGAAATCAATACATCTTTTAGTATGCAATTTTCGACCTCTACATCACCTATTACTTCGCCTTTCATTTTTATTGACCATTTCGCTGTTCCTATTTCAATGCTTACAGGTTTTTTCTTGTCTAATAACTGGATATCATTAACCATATGGTTCGAGCCTCCCGAATCTACTATCCAGCCGTTTTGTTGTATATTACCTGCTAAGAAACAGACCTTGTCATCTGTAGATTTCTCTGTAAAGTTAGTCTTACTTTTCCGGAAATAGCAATTTCTTTCAAAGTGATTCGTCTTTTTACGTATGTTACATCTTTGCTCATCTCTTGAATAGTTCGTTTTGTTCAAGTGAGACTCCTTACTTCCAGTTCTGTAGTTGTTAGGTTTGGACGGCTCGGCTCTGCAAAATTTTGCTGTGTGGATAGTACCGTTACACTTAAAGCATTTCTTTATCGTTGACATGAAAGCTACTAGTTCTTCTTGATTTTCGTGCTTATTTAGTCTTTGTTCTTCAGCTTGTAGTCTAGTTATTTAGCTTCTTAACGTTTTTTCTTGTATTGACATAGATTCCCACGCGCAAACAAAGTATTTGAACTGGCTCGATAAAGTAGTAAGTATTTTTGTAATTAACATTGTATCATCTATCGGTTGGTTTAATGCGTTTCATCTATATGATAGATTTTCAAGGGTACTCACGTGTGACTCGATATCGCTTCCTTTTACAAATGTATAATTGTAAAATTCTGAAAGGAGAGAGCATTTCTTCTGTTCAGTATCCTTTCCATATATGTCTGATAGCTTGTCCATCATCTCCTCTGATGTAGAGTTTAGTTAATACATCTGCGGTTTTCGATCGGTTGAGGTGATTACTATTTTTTGAGCATTGGCGTCTTTGTGCTCCCATTCCGACTTTCTTTTGTCACTCCAATCTTCTTTAGGCATTTCTTTACCGGCTGTTATATTTTGAATATCAATTGATTTGAATAAAATTGTTATTTGGAACTTCCAAATTTGGAAATTTGACTCAGCTTTTAATTTTTTGATTTGTAACGTGCCGATGATTCGTCGATAAACAAGCACAGGACGTTACCGACTTACAGTTGAATAAATATTCGTGTTTCCTCACATGGCCAATGCGTCGAAGACCACCCGGAGCTTTGTGGTCAGGCTCGATTGTTTTGTTACGACATGGTGTGGTAAGTGATATCCGCGCTTGATCGATGAATCCGTCGCTAGCGACATGTTACCTAACGCCGGATATTCGTTTAGGAAGTTTTCGTAGCTATGTCGGAAGTCCGGATTTTTACTCAACTTTTGTTCCAATGCGTAGAATGGCTTGCGTGCCAATGAATAAGATTCGCCGAGATCTATCGCATTATCCTTGAATGGCAGGCGAACTGAGTACCTGCCGGTCACGGGGTCCTGTTTTGTCTATGCCTTGAAGTGCGCCTCATATGCTGTGTTCTCTGCTGACATTAAAGGGAGTCGGAGAGATTCTTCGACCTCCCAAAATCGCGTGAGTTGATGGTGTAACGCGTCGCGAGCTATATGACATCGAGTAGGCTGATGACTATTCACTTGTGGAAGTTTGCCTGCTAGGATCCAGCCAAGTTTAGCTTTTTGTAAAGTAATTGCGTTGTTCGCAATGAGGACCTGCCCGACGCAGAACAATTTTAAGAACACTTTGGCGCCTAGTTCCCATCCATCTCAGACGGCATGTTGAAGGTGGGTTCGGCTAGAGGGAGATTTTTTGGGATCTTGAGATCGGTCTTAGATAGTGCTCGCGATGGTAACATTTCTGTAATTTGTGGTACGATCAAGAAGGTCGCGTCAACTGTGAACGGACTCGTGTGCGATTGAATTTGCGTTTTCGCGGCTCTCTTTACGAATGTGGTTGTTCGTGTGATTCCTGTTAATGGGACTTCTACGGGGTAATGGGGAATATCTAGCTTCCTTGAAAATCTTTCGGTAATGAAGTGAGACTGTGAACCTGAATCTAATAGTAACCGACACGGTAGATGCTTGTCCCGATTGTTCCGAAGGTAGACGACCGCGGTAGCACAACCTCTGTCCCCTGGGTTACCTTGGGAGCCGAAACGTTCACCTGAAGTACTTCTTGCGACTCGCCTGTCTGTTCTGTATGCAATAATGTATGGTGCCGTCCGTTACACCGTCCGCATGTGCTCGCCAAGCATTTTTGCACTTCGCGACCGACGCGTAAGCAGTTCGTGCATAGCCTTGCTCCCTGTACCAATGAAAAACGCTCCGTTAAAATGGTATTAATTGTTTTCGCGTATGCTTGAGTGAGCTGGTTGCCCTTGCAAAGGGCACATGTCGTCTGGGTGATGGAATGGGCGCGAATCGGCTGTGATTTCGAGCTTGTGTTCGTTTTACCGAATGACCGTGTATTCGTTGTACTTGATTTCTGAGACCCTTCGTACCGCGAGGTTTCTAATAATTTCCGTCGGTTGTATAGGAAATCTAGGAGGATTTTCATAGTTGACAAACTCTCTTCCTGAATTCGTCCCATCCACGATAGACGAGTATGGTCATCAAACTGGTATGTTATTACGTGTATCGGGAACGCCTCGAGAAATGGCTTATTTAGAGCTTGTAATGCGCGATAGTGTTTAGTCGTATGATCTACCAACTCTCCTAAGAAATCCGCATTGAATCGAGTGACTACTGGAAGATCGATCTTCGTAGGACCCGCTGATGGTTGGGAATTGCATAGTTGACAGCTTGACTTCCGGCAATACGAATATCGTGAACGGTGATGCTGAATTTTCCGTTGTTTCATGATTAATCAGCGGCGGCTCCGCGAGTCGAATTTAGCGATAATGTTTTTGACGCGAGACAGATTGAGTAGATACGTGTCGTCGAGTTCCGCGCGTTCTGCGAACCGTCACTACAATTCGTCGTCCGACGCGGTTAATTCTAACTTCTCTTGAGTCGATTCGAGTGCTTTGTAGTCCTTTTCCATGCTCCAGATTCCGAGGCGCGATTCTTCGATTTTTTCACCGTTGTGAACATTTGTCACTACAATTCGTCGTCCGACGCGGTTAATTCTAACTTCTCTTGAGTCGATTCGAGTGCTTTGTAGTCCTTTTCCATGCTCCAGATTCCGAGGCGCGATTCTTCGATTTTTTCACCGTCGTGAACATCCCATGACGATACGCATTTTGCGAAATGCGTTAATTTGCTCTTAAAGCTAGCGCGTTTGCGAATGAGTGAGCCCCAACATCGCTAGGATGTAGAGTTTACTTTACTGCTTAGTTTATACTATAACGGTATATATTGATTTTTCTTCCGATGTCCATAATTACATCACAGCCAATAAAAATCTTTATATTTCACCTTTTTGTCATTACAAAAATTATAAATTTTGTATGCATTTAATAGGCTGCAATTAATGAGGTATAATACCGCCTTTTTCGGCCATTTAATTGTTTTTCTCAATATTGAGTAGTATAACAGGTATTGGACAGCGAGGTCGATGTCGTTCATGTTTAAATTATAATCTGCAATGTATTTCGATTTCCTTATGGTTTTGTGTTTTCCAACACAGTCGACTATTTCAAATTTGTGGATTGTCGAAGTCATTCGTACTTCTCTTTTATCTTTCCAGATTTGTAACGGAATATAACGTTTCCACTTAAAAATACTTTCTCCTCTTTTAGCCTTAACGACTTTGTTTTCAAACATCTTGGCAATCTATTAGCACGTATTGTGCCATATAAGCGTATTTTATTTTGTAATCAGAATTCAGCGTATTATAATAGAATTCAAAGTATATTCAAAGTCTCATAATAGTTGTCCATATAAAAATGGTGCAAATAGCCGAAATATGGTCTAAGAATCGTTGCCACAGTGTTCTGCAGTTTTTGGCCTCGTGCACAATAAATTTCTGTTATAATTTGGTGAAAGGGAAAAGACGCAGGGCAGCTTTTTATATAATCACGTTTTATTCTTTACACAACTATACTCTCTCGTGTTCCATGTTTGACTGACTGAACGTTGTAGTCATAACGCCTATTGCCAAAAAAAACAATTGACACGATTGATTGCGTCGTTGCTTCTACGTTGGTATAGTCAAAATCTTTATTATCGATTTCGCCAATACACCTCCTCAACGATGTCACTCTCTGCATGATAACCTAGTCCGCATTTCTTTGATAATGTTTTGAGTTTAATACTTTCCATCGGCTTGGTTAATGTGTCTGCAGCCGTAAGATTAGTGGGACATAATTTTGTTAAGTCTCGAATAAGGTGTAGTTTCGTATCCATGTGTTTGGTCTTTTCACTGAATTTATCCCCTTCCATGAGCTTTATGCAGCTCTGATTGTCCTCGCGAATCTTAATTGGATAACTTATTCTTTCTTCGTAATTTTTTAGAAGTTTTACGATCCATAATATTTCCTGACAGCCTTTGTACAAGGCCATGCATTCTTCTCAGTTGAGGACAGTGTCTCTATGTCCAACTTATTGTGCTGTTACAGTACCGAATCACGTATCCACTGACTCATTTTCTATCTACCCTCGATTTAGCGCAATTTGCGTCTGTGTGCCCAAATAACTCGCTACTTTTCTTTTCATCATTTCCTAGTTTTAGTCTATAATCCTTCGTCCTTTCTAGGTACCTTACAATTCTCTTTGCCTCGTTTCAGTCGGTGTTGCTTGGTTTGTTCATTTTTCTACTTAATATACCAACACTTGGCATTATACCTTGCCTCGTGGCGGTATCTATGTACATTAGACTTCCCACTAAGCTTTGGTATTCCTTGTTCTTTGATAATTGCGAATTATCTTCTATTTTTTGATATCCCTTATCTATTGGAATACTCGAACATTTTATGTCCTTTAAACCATATTTCTCGATGATTTCATTGATGTGTTTCTTGTGGTGGATGTATAATATTCCATGATCACTCTTTTCAATTTATATTCCTGAATAGTTCGTTATTTCTTTAAGTTTTGTTATTTCAAATATCAGTGCTTTTTCCACTATCTCAATTTCTTTGGAATCGTTTGTTGCTGGGACAATATCATCAACATGTGTTATTATTGGAATTGGATGAAAAAAAGGAGAACGTAGGGTAGCTTTGATATGTTACATTTTATTTCTTCTACAACAACCGTACTGTCTCGTGGCTCTCGCTGAACTGTCGTGAACGTTTCGGTCATCACGCCTATTACCGCAAAACAGTTGAATCGACAATTTTAAATTTAGCGCAGTCCGATGGTGTCGTTGCTTCTGTGCCGATATTATCGATATCTTCATTATCGATTATTCCAACACTCCTTAACCTCGCCAATCCTTCCCATTGACATTAATCCACAACCTTCGATTAATTTATTTAACCTTGTGGACTTCAACAGGTTAGTTAAAAGATCTGCAATCATACTACGAGTGTCGCAATATTTTAAATCGATTTTTTTACCCTCCTTTACGTAATTATATTTAATATCGAAATGTTTGGTACGTCTACTGAATTTGTTGTTTTTTACTAACATAATACAACTCTGGTTATCTCTAAATATAATTAGCGGCAATTTTACGTGTTCTTGAAAATCTCTCAGCAGTTTTATTAGCCACATTCCTTCTTGGCACGCTTCGCGCAAACTCATATATTCCGATTCTGTAGATAATAGTGCTACGCAACTTTGTTTATGCGACGCCCAGCTAATACTACTGTTGATATACTGAAATATATATCCGTTTGTCGATTTGCGATCTTCGTTATTCTCTTCCCAATCTACATCGGCGTATCCTATTAAGTCTTCGACATTGTTTTTCATACTTCCCAGTCTCGATACGGAATCATTTGTGCCCTTTAAATAGCAAACTATCCTTTTGGCTTCTATCTAACCTATTTCAGTTGGTATATTCATTTTTCTACTTCAAATTTTTACGTTTGCTAAAATATCTAGTCGAGTAGAAATTACTGTATAAATCAGACTTCCGATCAAGCTTTGAAATCGTCTGCTATCTGGCAGCAGCTTCTTCTCTTTTACTTCCTTATATCCGACATCTAATGGTATGCGTGATATTTTCGCGTCCTTTAGTCTGTAAGTTTGAAGAATATCATTGATGTGCTTCCTCTGATTTATGTAATAATTTTCGTCTTTGTCCCTCCCTACCTTTATCCCTGCATATTCCCTGATTACCGCAGACAATTGAACGAACTTTGCAATGACAGCTCGTCGTCCCACAATATCAACAGCTACCTACAACGTTTGTCCAAATTTGTCTACGATCCTGAGGCTGGTCTTACATTTCCAGCATGGATGAGGCGCTACAAGTAGACGTTCGAGGAAGCAAGAGGCAACTTTTCCAAAGATCAGCTCACTCAGCTTCTTATTGAGTCGATCGGCCAAGCCGAATTTGTTCGTCTTTGCAACCGTGTTTCACCCAGCCAGCCATCGAAAATGGAGTACGACAATTCGGTGAGGGAAATGACGACTTTGTTCGATGACGCCAGAACGCTAATTCAACGGCGTCTTGAAACATTGTCCAGAAAGCCTTCGAACGACTTCAACATTGCCATCGACGAAGTCAACGCAGACGTCGACGCATGCGATTTTCACAATATGTCCGCTGATGGTTTTAAATGATTGGTGGCTTCCTTGCGTTTTGCCGAACCGACTCTTCTGCAATTCCGCCCCCTGATCCTAAAAGAGTCGGAAAGTAATGAACCGTCATTGGAAAAACTACGAAAAGCATGTCGAGCTCGGGCTAGCCGGTGCAACAATGCAGGTCTGAGTTGTCCTGGAAGTGGAAACGTCCGTTGTGTTGTGAGTTCAAAGAAGCCGACGCCCGCAGTATTCCGACTAGGGGAATGAACGCGGTGGCGAGGAGTGACCGTCTCAAGGAAGAGGGGATTCCAAGAGACAGAAAAGGATGAACAAACCAACTCGAAAAAGTCATTGTTTCAGTTTTACTTCTACAACGCATGACCGCAAAGATTGTCCATTTCGCCAAGCCACATGCTATCATTGCAATACCGTTGGCCACATCTTCAAAGCATGCCGAAAGCGTCACAAGTGAATATCAGGACGTTCATTGTCAACGACGTGTGGTCCAGTGACTATAAATCCAATCGCCGTTTCTTTGTTATTCAGCTTAACGGAAATTCCATCCACATGCAGGGCAATACCGCAGCCAACCTGTCCGTCATCGACGATCCCACATGGAAGAAGATTGAGTCACCCACCTTGATTGACAATGTGCAAGCTCGTGCTGCAAATGGGCAGGAGATCAATTCATACGGCGTTTGTAATGTCTTGTTCAATGCCGCAGGGCATATTACATCGGCTCCAGTGCTGTCGTGGACCGTCCAATGTGCTTGATCAACGATCAAGTTCTCTCAAATTTACGATTGCATACTTGGTGCAAGAATGACGGGCTTATTCAGTCCGTTCAGTCTTCTAACCTCCGCGCTTGCTACAAAGATCTATTCTCTTCTACGAGAGGCGAGTGACAAAAATGAAAGTTCATCTTCGCATCCATCCCAATATAACACCCCCTCTTTCGGGTTGCTAGTCCGGTTACATTGGCCGTTCAAGAATCACTGAATGCTGAAATAGATAGACATGTCGACTCTGGTATTGTGACTAGTTCGAATAGGCAGCTCTGATTGCGTTGGCTCGTCGAACAAACGGCAGAATTCGACTCTGCGCCGACTTCTCCACTGGCCTCAACGACGCCCTTGTCCCCGATTGTCATCCTATTCCAAACATGGGGGAGATAATGGCCCGTATTAGCGGCAATGCTCATTCCACGCAACTTGATTTCGCCGTATCATCAACTTGTTTTAGACGAAGACAGTCGTCAGCTCGTTACGATCAACGCGCACCGTGGCCTTCTACAATACAAGCGATTAGTGTTTGGTCTTAAATCCGTACCTGCCATTTTCCAGGGAACTATTGAGCGCTGCTTTGCAGGTATTCCTGGCGTTATAATATACTTGGACGACATCCTAATCATGGCTTCGTCTCCTCAAGAGCATGACACGACCGACTACATCAGGTTTTGTCGAGACTCCAGGATTGGGGATTCCGTTTTAATCCGGAAATGTGCAAATTCAACATGTCACCTGTGAAGTACCTAGGCTGCATTATCGACAAAAATGGCTTGTGAGCTAATCAGAACATGAAAAAAGCCATCTCCAGGCTGAAAAGATCCCAAAATCAGAAGGAAGTACGATCTCTTCTTGGCTTAGTTGACTACTATGGTAAATTCGTCGACAATCTTCACAAGCTGAAAGCTCCGCTGTAAATGTTGCTTACCAGCGAGTCGAAGTTCACACGGGGAAACGTCCAAGAAAATGCCTTTGTGAAGATCAAGCAGACGCTCATGGGACCGCTATTGCTGGCACACTTCGATCCACGTCAGCAACTCATCGTTGCCGCAGATGCCTGCCATACCGGCATTGGCGGAGTCTCACTTCAACGCTACGCCGATGGCAATGAAAAAGCTGTCTTTCACTCGAGTAAATCCTTGTCCAAGACTCAGCGAAACTACAGCCAAATCGAAAAAGAGGCTCTTGCACTCGTTACTACTGTCGAAAGATTTCATAAGTTCATTTGGGGTCGAAAATTCACGCTACAAACCGATCACCGTCCGCTCGTGTCCTTGTTCAACACCTCCAATACAAATGGCCTTAGCAACCGTACCGCTGCCCGACTTCGCAGATGGGCGATCCGACTGATTGGCAAAGACTTCAACATCGAGTACATTCGAACAGATGCGTTTGGTCAAGCAGATGCCTTATCACGTTTAATCGACGAATCTCGAAGAGGTTCTTATGACCCCGAAGTTGATACAATTATCGCTGCAGTTGACGTTGATCACGATCTAACCATACTATCTACGGAAGTTACTGGATCAAAAGCTGCTAGTCGTAACATAGCTATTGCTACTTCAAGCGCCGCTACACACTGCACAATGTCATCGAGAGCATGCGTAATGGATGGAAAATTTCGATCCCGGACGCCCCCAACCTTCGGCCGTACCACAAACCGTCAGATGCTCCTTTTATCGTGGACGGCATCATTATGGTTGGCGATCGCGTCGTGGTACCATCAGCCACGCGTTCGGACGTGCTCAACGTGTTGCATCGAAACCATCCAGGAATTCTTGGAATGAAAAATTTAGCTCGGCATAAATTCTATTGGCCCGGGCTTTCAACGGATGTCGAGAACTTGGTCGACAATTGCTCCAGATGCCGAGGAAGCATGAATGCACCAGTGAAGGTTCCACTTTCACCTTGTCTAGATACAGGCAAACACCGGGTACCAGTTCATATGGATTTCGCGGAACTCAGGGAGGGTAACGCTATTTTGGTGGTCGTGGGCAGTTACAGTCGTCGTTTGGATGCTAAATGGATAACCCCAATGACAACCCGTGGGTTAGCCAACTACCGTCGAATCCTGATTCGAGATTATGGACCACCCGAAACGTTCGTCACCGACAACGGGATGCAATTCGTTTCCGAAGAGTTTGCACAACTTTGTTCGGAATTCAACATCCAATACTTACGGAGCCCTCCGCATATGCCACAATGCAATGGTCTGGCGGAACGCGTGGTACAAACTGTAAAGAAGGCTCTCGATGATTCGTGTGACAACCTTGACAGCATCGTTTCTACATACAAGTACACACCTCATAGAGAGTTACAAGATAGAGCGCTAGCTGAAATTTTCTTCGCACGTAGACTTCGAACTTCATTGGACATATTCAAACGCTCCCGCTGGTACGTTGCCCTTGTCATCCGCTCAGCAAGACACGAAGGATCATTTCGACCGTCGCTATGGGGCCAGAACCAGGCACTTCGAGGAAGGGGAGGAGGTAATGATTAAACTCTCAAACGGCCCCCGTGTCTGCCGCTCAATTACAAACGTCAAAGGAACGTCGATTGCCGATGTCCGAATTGGGAATAAGATTGCGACGCGACATTTCAACCAGATTTGGAAGAGAAGCCCACCCATCGACATCATCGACGAAGTAGAAGATCAGTCAGACGCGCCTGACGAAACCGGACAACCATCAGCTGGCAGATCTCATCCGTCTTCGCTACCAGATCTACAGGCTCCGAATTCTACCGCTCGATCCAACTCGGCTGGCGAAATGCAACAACCCAAGGAACCTGCTTCCTGCCCTCGCCGCCAATGTCGTAACGACGTTAATTACGAAACGTTGGCGAGTCTTAGAAGTTACCGGTGAAAGATAACCCTTGAGAGAGGGAGGAATGTTGGGTCTGGGACGTTCGTGAGGATTCGCGTGCCAATATTGGCGGGACGCCTTTGGTCGTTTCCCGAACTTTCCGGTACCGGGGCCCGGCCCTGTATAACCCCGGCGTCAAGGGTCACCGAGATAGTGGTGTCCTGACTATCGACGAGAGCACCGATCGATAGCGGATCTAACAATACTTATGTAACTTTTATTACCATTAGTGTGAGATTTAGTGTAAAGACAAGGGTCGGTTTACCTCGTTTGTATTCCATGCCATCGAGTTCCATAGTTATTCGTTTGCTCCAGTTATTGGCCGATTGCTTTAGGCCATATATGCTTCTTTTTAATTTTACAACTAGGTTCTTTTTCCCGCTGATTTTGTATTCCTGAGGCTGCTTCATATAAATGTCCTCGTCTGAGGCCTTCATTACCGAGGAGCAGTACCAACTTATATCTCCACGATTGATAATTATCATTGTTCAATTTTGAAATAGCAACACGTGGTAACTCCGCCATTGTTCACTACACTCTTTACTAACTTTCCGTGATTTACCCTTTTTTAATAATCACCTGTCAGCTTTATCAACTTATACAACAACCGTGATTCCTACGGAACTGTCGAGAATTACCGCAAAACAGTTGAATCGACAATTTTAAATGTTGCGCCGTGCTATGGCGTCATTGCCTCTGTGCCGATATAATCGATATCTTCATTATCGACTTCTCCAACAGTTATTATATAACTTTTCACCTTCGTTTTAACTTTCACATGAAGATATGAATCCGCTTTTGATTCGGTGTAATGTAATTCCGCTACTTTTTTTCATCAAACATCCATTCCAAACGCTCGCTGATTGTTTGAGCTCGTATATTGATTTCTTTAATTTCAGAACCCAATCTTTTTCCTGCTACCTGCTCTTGGTATAGTCAATACCTTTATTATAGATTTCACCAACTATTTCTATATTACATATATATTCAGTTTAACTCTCCGATAATACTAGCATAAGTATTCCATACTTGGTGAACTTTCTTGAATTGTACGTCTTAAATTTTAATTTCCCACGCCAAGGGATCATGGCTTCATCTAGCGTCAGGTTTTGATAAGGAATATAAACAATTTTAAAATTTCTATTATATAATTGCAAACAGGTTCTATTTTGCAGAGTCTATCGCTATTTTCGTTCATTTTCACGTTATCGTTAAAATGTAAATACTTCGTAACCTGTAGAGACCAGTTCTGGCTCATTAATTTTGAAAAGATAGGTGTTGCCAAATATGGATTAACGGAACAGTATTCCTTTATCTTTTTTCTTCGTAATTGTCCCATTAAAATAAATATTCGAAACGCTTTCTTTATTTCTGAACAGGAAACGTTCCTCCATTTTCCTTGTTTCGAGTTAGACTTATATTTGTAGGAATGTTGGGTAGGCAACAGAATAAGCAGTGATGTACTATGCGTGGCTGAAAAGAAATCAACTCGTTCTGTTGCGGGGCAATAGGGATATTCCATTTGCTCCACTTATACTCTCATACTCTCGCTAATAATACCCACTCTTCTATGACACTCCCAAAGCTACTACCACGAAGTTCGGTAAAGTAACTCGTTAACATAGGCGTAAGATATCCGTAAAATTCTTATACTCGAATAATACATTGCAAATCTGCAAACAAAAGAGCAAAACACGATTATTTTTACTTATACGTCATAAATATTGAACACATATTTAATACGTTTCGTTTCATAAATATATTTTATTATTAAAACTTTACAATTTGTCCGATAGACATTTGATAAATTCATTTAACGTGTGATTCATAACACGTGGGTAATAGCCCCATTGGGAGTTTATCATAAGATTATTCTTCACGTTTTGTTATTCGGATATCAGGCCCGTGGGATGCTTTCTTTTTAATCTTCTTACTGTCGGTTTTTCGTACACTTTTACAGTAAGTTGATTAGGGTGTGCGATAAGCCTCTCCTTGTGTTTGACGGCATATTTGTTTACCTCTTCCAAGGCCATTGGAATATTTAGATCGTTTCGTATATCTGAATTTCTTAAGTTCCATGGTGCATTAACGATAGTTCTCAGTATTTTTGTTTGCAGTGATTCAAGCTTTGATATATGGCTTTTCGCTGCCGTACCCCATAAGGGAATTCCATAGGTCCACACGGGCTTTATGATTGTCTTATAGATTTTTAGATTACTTTCCATGCTAAGTTTAGATTTTTTACTAGTCAGCCAATACATTTGTCTCCTTTTTATTTTTATATCTATTACCGATTTAATATGTTAGTTCCACGTAAGTCTTGTTTCCAGATGTAAGCCTAGATATTTTGTTTGTTTTGTTTGGGATACTACAATGCTATTTAATGTAATATTTGGTGTATTCTGCTTGCAATGTGTGAACGTGACAAGGTTACATTTATCAGGGTTAGCTTTAATTTTTTTATCCGCAAGCCATTTTTCTATTTTCCTTATGTGTTTTTGAAGTATGTTTACTGCCACCTTTGGGCCAGAATTTGTAGCTATTATTACAGTATCATCAGCGAATGTCATTATTGTTACAAATCGCGAGTGTAATTCTTAGTCTTCAAGTTCGATCACTGGATTGCCGAAGAATTCTAAAACGTCAGAATAGATTTTCCCTACTGAAAATGTTGACAGCACTCTCTGAACTTCGATGAAAGACCTTTTATAGTTCCTTTTATAGTGAACAGGCGATTATTATTTAAATCGAACATTCTGGGAGGTGCTGGATTATTCTGCACTGAAGTTACGATCCGCTCTTCTTGGCCGAATACCGGGTGGTAATGATGTCGTAACACTGCTCTCCGCTAAAGTCAGATCGTCTCGTTCTGACACAGAGTTCTTGGAGTCATAAGGGGTCAGCCTCTCCAAGTTGATTTTGCTTCGGCCTCTTGTACAAGGTTGAACACGATAAACCAACTTTAGCGGTCCTTCCCACGATGTTTGGAGTTTCGGGGGACAATCCTTTTCTTCTCCGCAGGTTAAAGAGCAAAACCAAATCACCTTCCTTGAACCCGTCTGAATTAGCTCCACGGTCGCAACGGTCCTTCATTTTGTCAATAATGAGCCGCGTCCTTTGCCTTACGAAATGGTGCAAATCTTCTATCTCGTCCCTGGAAGTTGTCCAGTATTTACCTATACCCAAAGCTTCACCCGGTTTCTTTCCAAATTTAAGGTCCGCTAGAAGCCTCAGGTCCATTCTAAAGAGAACTTTAGCGGGTGCATGTCCAACAGTTTCGTGCAGCGCAGCACGATAAGCCAGCAAGAATATCTGGATGTGTTTGCCCCAATCCCGCTGACTTTTGTGCATGACCTTCCGTGAATGTCCGTCAAGGGTTCGGTTGAATCTATCAACCATTCCATTAGACTGAGGGTGCAGCGCCGTCGTCCGAGTCTTCTTGATGCACAACATGGAGCACATTTCTCTAAATACATATGATTCAAAATTCCTATCCTGGTCGTGTATTTCAAAAGGTACTCCAAACCGAGTCAACCAGTTCTGAGTGAAAACTTCAGCAACCGTTTTCGCCTCCTGGTTGGGTAGCGCATAGACTTCTGTCCACTTGCGGAAATAGTTCATGACCACAGGTACATATCTGTTTCCCGCGTCGCTGGTAGGAAAAGGACCTGCTATGTCCGGAGCCAAACGTGCAAAAGGCGCTCCCGCGTTGTACTGACGCATTCTTTCTTTACTTTTAGTCTTCGGACCTCTCGCAGCCATGCACTGGTCACAATTGCGTATCCACTCGGCGACTGTTTCCCTGCAATTGACCTGGTATAATCGCTGCTTAGTTTTTCCGAAGGTTTTGATGACACCCAAATGCCCCCCGCTCAGTCCAGTGTGAAACTTTTCTAAAACGTTAGGAATTCTGGATTTTGGAACAACCATCAAATTTCGAACATGTTTGCCGTCTTTACTTTCCCAAACGCGGTGAAGGACTCCATCAATCAACTTCAAACTGTTCCACTGCATCCAATAAGCCTTAGCTATCGGACTCTCTGGAAACATTTCTTCTCTGGAAGGTCTCTCTTCTCTTTCTTTGGCTTTAAGGAGTTTAGCTAGGTCGACGTCGTTTAGTTGGCTGTTCCGTATCGCGCAGGGTTCTCATTCACTATCCGATTGCAGGTTCAACAATTGCACGTCGATCACTCCTTCACATCGCTCCGCTTTGGAGCAATGTCTGCGCTCCAATGCGCAAGGTCGTCGGGAGAGTGCGTCCGCGTTTCCATGATGACCGCCTTTCCGGTGCTCGATTTCAAAGTCTAATTTCTGTAACCTCTCTATCCACCGTGAAATTTGGCCCTCCGTATTCTTGAATTGGAGTAACCACCTTAACGCTGCATGGTCCGTCCTTAAATGGAAGCGCTGGATATTTATGGAAATGCTTCACACATTCGACAACTACCAACAGCTCACGTCTCGTCACACAGTAATTCATCTCCGGTTTCTCTAGGACTCTGCTGTAATAGCCGATAACCTTTTCCTGACCGTCGACAGCATGAGGCAGAGCACCCCCTATACCATGGGCACTGGCATCCGTGTCCAGAATGAACTTCTTTCCCGGGACTGGATATGCCAATATGGGGGCTGTGCAAAGAAGTTCTTTTAACTGTTGGAACGCCTTCTCTTGTTCTTCGAGTCACACAAAAGGGTAGTTCTTCATGGTGAGATTGTGTAAACTCCTTGCTACATTCGCAAGTCCTGGAACGAACCGCCGAAAGTCCAAGAATGCTCCTAACCTAGTGCACGTTAGTTGGTCGAAGCCAATTTTTGACAGACTTGATTTTTGCGCCATCCGTCTGAATACCTTCCGCTGTCACCTTATGTCCAAGGTATGTGACTTGCGTTTTAAACAGGAAGCACTTCTTGGGTTTCAGCCGAAGTCCAACAGAAGCGATTCGTTGAAAGACTTCCTCCAGATTTTTGAGGTGGTCATCGAAACTTGTTCCCATAACGATGATGTCATCGAGATAAACTAAACAAGTTTTCCTGTTGAGGCCTTTTAGCACGTGATGCATCAGACGCTCGAAGGTTGCAGGAGCGTTGCAAAGTCCAAAAGGCATCACGGAGAATTGCCACAATCCATCTCCTAAAT